>NC_091374.1:2653617-2726117 GCF_038502225.1 Cherax quadricarinatus | reverse complement strand
GCAGGGGTCGAGTCCAAGCTCCTGGCCCCGCCTCTTCACTGGTCGCTACTAGGTCACTCTCCCTGAACCATGAGCTTTATCGTACTTCTGCTTAAAGCTATGTATGGATCCTGCCTCCACTACATCGCTTCCCAAACTATTCCACTTCCTGACTACTCTGTGGCTGAAGAAATACTTCCTAACATCCCTTTGATTCATCTGTGTCTTCAGCTTCCAACTGTGTCCCCGTGTTGCTGTGTCCAGTCTCTGGAACATCCTGTCTTTGTCCACCTTGTCAATTCCTCTCAGTATTTTGTAAGTCGTTATCATGTCCCCCCTATCTCTCCTGTCCTCCAGTGTCGTCAGATTGATTTCCCTTAACCTCTCCTCATAGGACATACCTCTTAACTCTGGGACTAGTCTTGTTGCAAACCTTTGCACTTTCTCTAGTTTCTTTACATACTTGGCTAGGTGTGGGTTCCAAACTGGTGCCGCATACTCCAATATGGGCCTAACGTACACGGTGTACAGGGTCCTGAATGATTCCTTATTAAGATGTCGGAATGCTGTTCTGAGGTTTGCTAGGCGCCCATATGCTGCAGCAGTTATTTGGTTGATGTGCGCTTCAGGAGATGTGCCTGGTGTTATACACACCCCAAGATCTTTTTCCTTGAGTGAGGTTTGTAGTTTCTGACCCCCTAGACTGTACTCCGTCTGCGGCCTTCTTTGCCCTTCCCCAATCTTCATGACTTTGCACTTGGTGGGATTGAACTCCAGGAGCCAATTGCTGGACCAGGTCTGCAGCCTGTCCAGATCCCTTTGCAGTTCTGCCTGGTCTTCGATCGAGTGAATTCTTCTTATCAACTTCACGTCATCTGCAAACAGGGACACCTCAGAGTCTATTCCTTCCGTCATGTCGTTCACAAATACCAGAAACAGCACTGGTCCTAGGACTGACCCCTGTGGGACCCCGCTGGTCACAGGTGCCCACTCTGACACCTCGCCACGTACCATGACTCGCTGCTGTCTTCCTGACAAGTATTCCCTGATCCATTGTAGTGCCTTCCCTGTTATCCCTGCTTGGTCCTCCAGTTTTTGCACCAATCTCTTGTGTGGAACTGTGTCAAACGCCTTCTTGCAGTCCAAGAAAATGCAATCCACCCACCCCTCTCTCTCTTGTCTTACTGCTGTCACCATGTCATAGAACTCCAGTAGGTTTGTGACACAGGATTTCCCGTCCCTGAAACCATGTTGGCTGCTGTTGATGAGATCGTTCCTTTCTAGGTGTTCCACCACTCTTCTCCTGATAATCTTCTCCATGATTTTGCATACTATACATGTCAGTGACACTGGTCTGTAGTTTAATGCTTCATGTCTGTCTCCTTTTTTAAAGATTGGGACTACATTTGCTGTCTTCCATGCCTCAGGCAATCTCCCTGTTTCGATAGATGTATTGAATATTGTTGTTAGGGGTACACATAGCGCCTCTGCTCCCTCTCTCAATACCCATGGGGAGATGTTATCTGGCCCCATTGCCTTTGAGGTATCTAGCTCACTCAGAAGCCTCTTCACTTCTTCCTCGGTTGTGTGCACTGTGTCCAGCACTTGGTGGTGTGCCCCACCTCTCCGTCTTTCTGGAGTCCCTTCTGTCTCCTCCTCTGTGTGTGTGTGTGTGTGTGTGTGTGTGTGTGTGTGTGTGTGTGTGTGTGTGTTTGTGCGGGTACGTGCGTGTGTGTGTGGAGGGCGTGCACACATACGTGTGCCGTGTGCATATATGTGCGCGTGTGATATAGTCAGAAGATGGGAGAGGTCCCAGCTTGGCACGAGTGCACACACACACACACACACACACACACACACACACACACACACACACACACACACACACACACACACACACACACATATATATATATATATATATATATATATATATATATATATATGCGACACAGCAGAAAGCATGACACATCAGAAAGCATGGCGACACAGCAGAAAGCATGGCGGCACAGCAGAAAGCATGGCGACACAGCAGAAAGCATGGCGGCACAGCAGAAAGCATGACGACACAGCAGAAAGCATGACGACAGCAGAAAGCATGGCGACACAGCAGAAAGCATGGCGGCACAGCAGAAAGCATGACACAGCAGAAAGCATGACAGCAGAAAGCATGACGACACAGCAGAAAGCATGGCGGCACAGCAGAAAGCATGGCGACACAGCAGAAAGCATGGCGGCACAGCAGAAAGCATGACACAGCAGAAAGCATGACAGCAGAAAGCATGACGACACAGCAGAAAGCATGACGACACAGCAGAAAGCATGACGACACAGCAGAAAGCATGACGACACAGCAGAAAGCATGGCGGCACAGCAGAAAGCATGACGACACAGCAGAAAGCATGACGACACAGCAGAAAGCATGACGACACAGCAGAAAGCATGACGACACAGCAGAAAGCATGACGACACAGCAGAAAGCATGGCGGCACAGCAGAAAGCATGACGACACAGCAGAAAGCATGACGACACAGCAGAAAGCATGACGACACAGCAGAAAGCATGACGACACAGCAGAAAGCATGACGACACAGCAGAAAGCATGGCGGCACAGCAGAAAGCATGACGACACAGCAGAAAGCATGACGACACAGCAGAAAGCATGACGACACAGCAGAAAGCATGACAGCAGAAAGCATGACGACACAGCAGAAAGCATGACGACACAGCAGAAAGCATGACGACACAGCAGAAAGCATGACAGCAGAAAGCATGACGACACAGCAGAAAGCATGATGACACAGCAGAAAGCATGGCGACACAGCAGAAAGCATGGCGGCACAGCAGAAAGCATGACGACACAGCAGAAAGCATGACGACACAGCAGAAAGCATGGCGGCACAGCAGAAAGCATGACGACACAGCAGAAAGCATGACGACACAGCACAAAGCATGACGACACAGCAGAAAGCATGACGACACAGCAGAAAGCATGACAGCAGAAAGCATGATGACACAGCAGAAAGCATGATGACACAGCAGAAAGCATGATGACACAGCAGAAAGCATGATGACACAGCAGAAAGCATGATGACACAGCAGAAAGCATGACGACACAGCAGAAAGCATGATGACACAGCAGAAAGCATGACGACACAGCAGAAAGCATGACAGCAGAAAGCATGATGACACAGCAGAAAGCATGATGACACAGCAGAAAGCATGATGACACAGCAGAAAGCATGATGACACAGCAGAAAGCATGATGACACAGCAGAAAGCATGACGACACAGCAGAAAGCATGACGACACAGCAGAAAGCATGATGACACAGCAGAAAGCATGACGACACAGCAGAAAGCATGACGACACAGCAGAAAGCATGATGACACAGCAGAAAGCATGATGACACAGCAGAAAGCATGACGACACAGCAGAAAGCATGATGACACAGCAGAAAGCATGACGACACAGCAGAAAGCATGACAGCAGAAAGCATGATGACACAGCAGAAAGCATGATGACACAGCAGAAAGCATGATGACACAGCAGAAAGCATGATGACACAGCAGAAAGCATGATGACACAGCAGAAAGCATGACGACACAGCAGAAAGCATGACGACACAGCAGAAAGCATGATGACACAGCAGAAAGCATGACGACACAGCAGAAAGCATGACGACACAGCAGAAAGCATGATGACACAGCAGAAAGCATGACGACACAGCAGAAAGCATGACGACACAGCAGAAAGCATGATGACACAGCAGAAAAGGACGCAGAATGATCTTCATAACATGTGTCCATAACCGTGGCAACGTGACTCAGGTGCCAGCTAAGCAGAGTATGGAATGGCAGGTAAAGTGCCAAAACCTGGCTAAAACATTGATACTGTTTTCTTATACAGTTGACTTTGCAAACCAAGACCTGTTACATCAGCCTAATTTGTTGTCCATTCCCAAGATATACACTATCCACAAGACAGCTAAATCTTAAGTGCATATTTGCCACTAAGTAAACATGGGGAAGCAGTTGTTTTAGGCACAGGTACACATAAATACGGTTACACAAATTATCATACATAATATGTGTGTAAATTACAACACACAAATAACCCGCACATAGAAGAGAGGAGCTTACGATGACGTTTCGGTCCGACTTGGACCGAAAAGGATGTATGTGCGTACGATGTTCTCCAAGAGCGGAGTCCTGGCACGGGTCTTTATCTTGCGATGACCCATCTCTGGCTCCCGAACGATCAAACGAAAGAACAAGTTCAGGTAAGATCCCAAATGGGATGAGCGGGGAAGGCGGAACAGACGAAGAATAGTGCTGGAGAGAAGTGTTCTTAGTTGTAGAAATAGAGCCAGGGGCTCCCGAAGGAGGAGGGAGTATACATATAGGCAAGCTGACAGGAGCGGGACATGGAAGGAGGAGGAGGAGGAGGAGGAGGAGGAGGTGGTGGTGGTGGTGATAAATAAGTAAGTAAGTAAGTTTATTCAGGTATACACAATACAGTTACATAGAATTATCATACATAGCAGCATATGTGTAGAGAACCTGGGATAACCCAAAAAAGTCAGACAGAGTGACTTATTTCCATTGGGGTCCTTTTACCTTATTATTATAATATAAAGGTTATAATATTTTCTTATTATTCTACAATGAAGATAACATCTTATTATCATACTAAAAAGACTATCTACTACACGAGGGTCATTAAGACTATCTACAATACGAGGGTCATTACTAGGAATAGTGGTGGTGGTGGTGGTGGTGGTAGTAGTAGTAGTAGTGGAGGTAGTACTAGTAGTAGTGGAGTCGGTATAATACTAATCAAGAGGAGTACTACAAGGAAGCTAGGTGCCCACAGAGGAGTACTACAAGGAAGCTAGGTGCCCACAGAGGATAGGAGCAAGGCCACAGAGGGCAGGGGAAATAATGAAAGAACAAATACCCAAGGCAGAAGAAAGAAAACCCAAAGGAGAAAGAGGAAAGGGGAAGAGGGAGAAGAAGAAAATAAGGAATCAGGTTAAGTCACGGGTGTTGTGAAGTTTGAAGTATTTTACAATGTAGTGGGAGATGAAGGCATCTACAGAGACAAGGCCACGATTAAGATTCACACAATGAAAGTTGTGTTTAAAGGGCCGAACCGTCGTCGCAAGCTCATCTCTTCTATGTTAGGTAAGACACATATGCAACAGTTTGGTATCTTGATTTCGAAACGTTTCGCCTACACAATATGTTTCAGACTATGGAATAATGCTCTTCTCCAGACTGAGGGACTGACCACCTCAAAACTTTAAGGGTGATGGACTGATTACATCGTCTTCAAGTCTCTTCTGCTTCTATCAACTTTTCTATACTCGACTGAAGAAGCCTACTGTGTAGGCGAAACGTTTCAAAATAAAGATACCTAACTGTTGCATATGTGTCTTACCTAACAACCTGTCGGTATTTTATACCATTTTAATGTTCATCTCTTCTATGTGCGTGTTATTTGCGTATTGTTGCAGCCACGGCATTGTGCCTTTTTTGTTATTTGTGTAAATTACCTAGGATAACCTCCAAATAAGTCTAAATTACTTATTTTCAGGAAGATTTAGTAATAAGTATCGCTCAAGCAGGGGGGAAACGTTGGAAATAAATGGTATAAAATACCGACACAATGGAAATATAAACATATAAGTAGTCTGTGACTTGATAAAGTCCACTGTGTGGGCGAAACGTTGTCAATAAAGGATCACATTATACTGCTTATGTAAACCATACCTCGGGTGGGGATAGAACCCGCCATCAGAGTCTCAAAACTCCAGACCGTCGCGTTAGCCACTGGACCATTTGTGGTCACAGTGGTGCCTATGCTAACCTTCCTATGGTGTAGAAATATAACTAGTTGGACGGATCTTATTGTAGCTAGCTGTTCCAGTAGCTAACGCGACGGTCTGGAGTTTTGAGACACTCTGACCGCGGGTTCTATTCCCACCCGTGGTATGGTTTGTTTGCAATCGTGTCATTACGATTTCCTGAGTCACTGCTTATGTGTTTATATGTCTAGGGAGAAACATATGGGTGGTCTTATCGCTGAGTTATGGGCGGTTAACAATATAAGGTGAAGTGTAAAGTCTAGTTTAGTGTTGAACAAACTTACTGTAGCGCCAGGAGGTACTGGCCTCGTTCACTGTGAATACTGGCCTCGTTCACTGTGAATACTGGCCTCGTTCACTGTGAATACTGGCCTCGTTCACTGTGAATACTGGCCTCGTTCACTGTGAATACTGGCCTCGTTCACTGTGAATACTGGCCTCGCTCACTGTGAATACTGGCCTCGTTCACTGTGAATACTGGCCTCGTTCACTGTGAATACTGGCCTCGTTCACTGTGAATACTGGCCTCGCTCACTGTGAATACTGGCCTCGCTCACTGTGAATACTGGCCTCGTTCACTGTGAATACTGGCCTCGCTCACTGTGAATACTGGCCTCGCTCACTGTGAATACTGGCCTCGTTCACTGTGAATACTGGCCTCGTTCACTGTGAATACTGGCCTCGTTCACTGTGAATACTGGCCTCGTTCACTGTGAATACTGGCCTCGTTCACTGTGAATACTGGCCTCGCTCACTGTGAATACTGGCCTCGTTCACTGTGAATACTGGCCTCGTTCACTGTGAATACTGGCCTCGTTCACTGTGAATACTGGCCTCGTTCACTGTGAATACTGGCCTCGTTCACTGTGAATACTGGCCTCGCTCACTGTGAATACTGGCCTCGCTCACTGTGAATACTGGCCTCGTTCACTGTGAATACTGGCCTCGCTCACTGTGAATACTGGCCTCGCTCACTGTGAATACTGGCCTCGTTCACTGTGAATACTGGCCTCGTTCACTGTGAATACTGGCCTCGCTCACTGTGAATACTGGCCTCGTTCACTGTGAATACTGGCCTCGTTCACTGTGAATACTGGCCTCGTTCACTGTGAATACTGGCCTCGTTCACTGTGAATACTGGCCTCGTTCACTGTGAATACTGGCCTCGCTCACTGTGAATACTGGCCTCGTTCACTGTGAATACTGGCCTCGTTCACTGTGAATACTGGCCTCGTTCACTGTGAATACTGGCCTCGTTCACTGTGAATACTGGCCTCGTTCACTGTGAATACTGGCCTCGTTCACTGTGAATACTGGCCTCGTTCACTGTGAATACTGGCCTCGTTCACTGTGAATACTGGCCTCGTTCACTGTGAATACTGGCCTCGTTCACTGTGAATACTGGCCTCGTTCACTGTGAATACTGGCCTCGTTCACTGTGAATACTGGCCTCGTTCACTGTGAATACTGGCCTCGCTCACTGTGAATACTGGCCTCGTTCACTGTGAATACTGGCCTCGTTCACTGTGAATACTGGCCTCGTTCACTGTGAATACTGGCCTCGTTCACTGTGAATACTGGCCTCGTTCACTGTGAATACTGGCCTCGCTCACTGTGAATACTGGCCTCGTTCACTGTGAATATTGGCCTCGCTCACTGTGAATACTGGCCTCGTTCACTGTGAATACTGGCCTCGCTGTGAATAATGGCCTCGTTCACTGTGAATGCTGGCCTCGTTCACTGTGAATACTGGCCTCGTTCACTGTGAATACTGGCCTCGTTCACTGTGAATACTGGCCTCGCTCACTGTGAATACTGGCCTCGTTCACTGTGAATACTGGCCTCGCTCACTGTGAATACTGGCCTCGCTCACTGTGAATACTGGCCTCGTTCACTGTGAATACTGGCCTCGCTCACTGTGAATACTGGCCTCGTTCACTGTGAATACTGGCCTCGCTCACTGTGAATACTGGCCTCGCTCACTGTGAATACTGGCCTCGCTCACTGTGAATACTGGCCTCGCTCACTGAATACTGGCCTCGCTCACTGTGAATACTGGCCTCGCTCACTGTGAATACTGGCCTCGCTCACTGTGAATACTGGCCTCGCTCACTGTGAATACTGGCCTCGCTCACTGTGAATACTGGCCTCGTTCACTCAGAATACTGGCCTCGCTCACTGTGAATACTGGCCTCGTTCACTGTGAATACTGGCCTCGCTGAGTAAATAGAGCAAGAGAGAGAACAATACTGGAAGAGAGTTCTTCACAATTCCATCAACCAACAACCATTCACTGGTCTGACTAGCGTCCCCTGGAGACACGCGACACACATTACGTCTTAATGCAACCACAACCTAGTAACACACGCAGAGGTGTCGTAGGAAAGAAGGAATGGTAAGAAAGACAGAGACATGGTAGGGAAGGAAGGGACGTGGTAGATGTTTTCTCCCTGAGCTTCAGGGAGTACAGTTCTAGGTACCTGAGGCATTACCAATAATTAAGGTGCTCGAATTAATACGCGCAGTTAAAGTTCTGGGTATACAATGTAGATCTGTTACCTAACTAAGATGCGTCAGTGTACAACAATATTTTAGTCTCGAGCATACAATACTAAGATGAAAATTCTTGTACAAGAATGGTATACAATACCGACAAGATGAAAGTAAGACACACATGCAACATCTGGGTATCTTTAATGTAGAGTTTCACCATCCAGTGGCTTTAGCAATACAAATTCTAGGACATAATTTGAAGACCGTATAACTATATACAAAAGATGAGGTAATCAGTCCCTCAGCCTTGGCTGAGAGGGAGTTGGGGTTGGTCTTAGTGGGACTTGCACACGAGTTAATAGTTATCAAGGCACCTTAACTACTGGGAACGCTTGGAAGCACTTGACTTGTACTCGTTGGAACGCAGGAGGGAGAGATATATCATAATCTACACTTGGAAAATCTTGGAAGGAATGGTCCCAAATCTGCACACAGAAATCACTCCCTACGAAAGTAAAAGACTGGGCAGGCGATGCAAAATGCCGCCAATAAAAAGTAGGGGCGCCATTGGTACACTAAGAGAAAACACCATAAGTGTCCGGGGCCCAAAACTGTTCAACAGCCTCCCATCAAGCATTAGGGGAATTGCCAATAAACCCCTGGCTGCCTTCAAGAGAGAGCTGGACAGATACCTAAAGTCAGTGCCGGATCAGCCGGGCTGTGGCTCGTACGTTGGACTGTGTGCGGCCAGCAGTAACAGCCTAGTTGATCAGGCCCTGATCCATCGGGAGGCCTGGTCATGGACCGGGCCGCGGGGGCGTTGATCCCCGGAATAACCTCCAGGTAACCAGGTAAGGCTTATTCCCTGGGTAACACTGATAATAGGTCGGACGAATATTTTTTAATGGGTTTGGGTCTGACAAGGACCTGCCTAGTATGGCCAGTAGGCATGTTGCAGTGTTCCTCCTTTCCTATGTTCACTGAGAGAGAGAAAGAGAGAGGGGGGGGTGACGTCAGGGACTAGTCCAGTGGACTGTTACATCCACAACACAAACTGCACAATAAACACAACCAAACACACATGTGACGGGGTTTCAAGGTTTCTCGTACCCTCGCAACCTGGCCGTATGCCAGGCTTTCCCGTTGACCACCCGGTCAACCAGGCTGTTTGTGCTAGCGGGCTACTAACACAAAACAGCCTGTTTTGTGCTAGCAGCCAGGCTGATCAGGAATTGGCAGGAGACAGCGGTCGAGTTTCCTCTTGTAAACTTCAATGTTCATTCTGTCAATATTTCTTATTTGCGCTGATAACAGAGCGAAGAGTGTTGGGTCATGGACGTTGACACACTATTTAAGGAACAATCACAAGTGGTTGGGTCACTGATCTTTTATCCCTCATTCTCCTCTTCCTTTCCCCCCACATCCCCTCCACTTATTTCCTACCTTCCCCAGCCTTCTTTCCCCCCTCATTACCAGGGCTCTGATCACAGTTCTGAAGTGTTTGACACGATGAAAATAAATGGTATAAAATACCGACACAATAAAAACAAACACATATGCAGTTTAATGTGATCCTTTATTCATAACGTTTCGCCCACACAGTGGGCTTTTTCAAGATCTGTTTTTGACTCGAAAAAGCCCACTGTGTGGGCGAAACGTTGTCAATAAAGGATCACATTAAACTGCATATGTGTTTATGTTTCCATCCGATCACAGTTCTCTTCTCCAAGTGTACGTAGGACCGCCCTGTTGTTCACTTCCTCCCATATCTTACACTCCAGTCAGATAGAGACAACTGCGCTCCTTTATCGACAATACTGTCAATATCACATTACACTGTATTCGTCTTTATCCATGTCTCTCCACTCCAGTAAGTTGCTATGACAGTGTGCAGATTAACACTTACTAACTTGTCATGACAGTGTGCAGATTAACACTTACCAACTTGTCATGACAGTGTGCAGATTAACACTTACCAACTTGTCATGACAGTGTGCAGATTAACACTTACCAACTTGTCATGACAGTGTGCAGATTAACACTTACCAACTTGTCATGACAGTGTGCAGATTAACACTTACCAACTTGTCATGACAGTGTGCAGATTAACACTTACCAACATGTCATGACAGTGTGCAGATTAACACTTACCAACATGTCATGACAGTGTGCAGATTAACACTTACCAACTTGTCATGACAGTGTGCAGATTAACACTTACCAACTTGTCATGACAGTGTGCAGATTAACACTTACCAACTTGTCATGACAGTGTGCAGATTAACACTTACCAACTTGTCATGACAGTGTGCAGATTAACACTTACCAACTTGTCATGACAGTGTGCAGATTAACACTTACCAACTTGTCATGACAGTGTGCAGATTAACACTTACCAACTTGTCATGACAGTGTGCAGATTAACACTTACCAACTTGTCATGACAGTGTGCAGATTAACACTTACCAACTTGTCATGACAGTGTGCAGATTAACACTTACCAACTTGTCATGACAGTGTGCAGATTAACACTTACCAACTTGTCATGACAGTGTGCAGATTAACACTTACCAACTTGTCATGACAGTGTGCAGATTAACACTTACCAACTTGTCATGACAGTGTGCAGATTAACACTTACCAACTTGTCATGACAGTGTGCAGATTAACACTTACCAACTTGTCATGACAGTGTGCAGATTAACACTTACCAACTTGTCATGACAGTGTGCAGATTAACACTTACCAACTTGTCATGACAGTGTGCAGATTAACACTTACCAACATGTCATGACAGTGTGCAGATTAACACTTACCAACTTGTCATGACAGTGTGCAGATTAACACTTACCAACTTGTCATGACAGTGTGCAGATTAACACTTACCAACTTGTCATGACAGTGTGCAGATTAACACTTACCAACTTGTCATGACAGTGTGCAGATTAACACTTACCAACTTGTCATGACAGTGTGCAGATTAACACTTACCAACTTGTCATGACAGTGTGCAGATTAACACTTACCAACTTGTCATGACAGTGTGCAGATTAACACTTACCAACATGTCATGACAGTGTGCAGATTAACACTTACCAACATGTCATGACAGTGTGCAGATTAACACTTACCAACATGTCATGACAGTGTGCAGATTAACACTTACCAACTTGTCATGACAGTGTGCAGATTAACACTTACCAACTTGTCATGACAGTGTGCAGATTAACACTTACCAACTTGTCATGACAGTGTGCAGATTAACACTTACCAACATGTCATGACAGTGTGCAGATTAACACTTACCAACATGTCATGACAGTGTGCAGATTAACACTTACCAACTTGTCATGACAGTGTGCAGATTAACACTTACCAACTTGTCATGACAGTGTGCAGATTAACACTTACCAACTTGTCATGACAGTGTGCAGATTAACACTTACCAACTTGTCATGACAGTGTGCAGATTAACACTTACCAACTTGTCATGACAGTGTGCAGATTAACACTTACCAACTTGTCATGACAGTGTGCAGATTAACACTTACCAACTTGTCTCTATTATATACCATTATGATATTCTTAGTGTGCAGATTGGCGACCAGATCCTCAAGTTCCAAATGCATATTATCTGGTATCTTTTCTCCTTCCCAGAGAGAATATCCAAGTTCTTGAGGAGTTCCAGGTTGTTTACGTGTTTTATTCTGGTATCTTTTCTCCTTCCCAGAGAGAATATCCAAGTTCTTGAGGAGTTCCAGGTTGTTTACGTGTTTTATTAAGTCTATGTGGGCAGTATTGAAAATTGTATAAAATATCGAAAAGTTGAAGATTAAGACACATGTGCAACAGCTGGGTACCTTTATTGTTGAAACGTTTCGCCTACACATTAGATTTCTTCAAATACAGAGGGAGTAGTAGTGGAATAAAGATGATATAATCAGTCCATCAACCTTGGAGAAAGAGTATTTGAGGTGGTCAGTCCCTCAGCCTGGTTGAGGGACTGACCACCTTGTTTAAAGCACTGATGCAGCAACTACTTCACGAGGTAAGTTAAGAAATGTAAAGGGACCAAGACTCTTCAACACCCTCCCTTCAACATTAACATGTACCAACAGACTGTCTTCAAGAAGGCATTTGCCAGGTACCTCCAAGAAGTTCCTGATCAGTCGGGATATGGTTCCTACGCCGAACTGCGTGAGTGGCACCAATAGCCTGATGGATCAGTTCGGCAACCAGTAGAGCTGGTCTGGGACGAGGGGGGCGAGAACCCCCCAGTACTGTTGCCGGGGGTACAGAAATAACTCGACCGTAAAAGTGAACCATTTCGTAAGGTTTCTGGGACTTCCAAATTTCTCCACTGGAAGTCCCTTGTATCGCTAAATAAATACCGTTTATATATGGTATAAACCTTGGTAATAAATACCGACAAGTTGGTTTAGAAAGACACGTAAACAAACACTATAACATATTTATTAGAAAACGTTTCGCTCCTGGGACCTTGATCACTTCAAACATACAGAGGTAGAAAGACTATATATACAATGTCTTTCTACCTTTGTATGTTAGAAGTGATCAAGGTCCCAGGACCGAAACGTTTTCTAATAAATATGTTATAGTGTTTGCTTACGTGTCTTTCTAAACCAACTGTTTATATATACCTGTAATGTCTATATAAACAATAAGTTTGGAGTAATGTGAACTAAGATGGCGTGTAGCAGTGTAGCCCAACACAACAATACAGAGGTGGTGGTTATCACAGTGAGTGTAGTCACACACACGTCAAGGTATACTTATCATACCTACTTCCCACGACTACCAGCACCACTGTCACCACCACCAGTCACCACCGTCATTATTACCACTGTCACCCTCCCTGTCGACACCAAGCCATCTTAAGCCAGCAAAGGGTAGATTCGACCACTGGAAAATCCTCTTGACAGCTTATAAACACTGTGTTTGTTTAAAAGCCCCCTAGTGTGTGTGTGTGTGTGTGTGTGTGTGTGTGTGTGTGTGTGTGTGTGTGTGTGTGTGTGTGTGTGTGTGTGTGTGTGTGTGTGTGTGTGCAAGCATGCACACCCCTTGTGTACGTGCATGAGGTAATGTTTTTGCGCGTGTGAGCTTCCTGGGGATGTGAGGCGGACAATGTGCGGGTAGTAGGGCGGCACTGGTGTGCACTGTGGGCGCGTCCTTCCTAGTCACGCACGCCCACCCTGGGTGCAGACCACACACACCCAGGCAGTGGCAATCAGAAAGTGGAAGGCAGAGAGTGAGAGGCAAAGATGGAAGGAAAGCACGAGAGAAAACAAGGAGGATACGAGGTGGTGTCTATGACAGGTCACATGACTGCCACGGAACCTCCGGTCGTCATCTTACAAGAGCCATGCCTCGGCATTATCTAAAATAATCTTACATATCCCAGGTAGCAATACACACAGAGGAAAGCCTGAATCCCCGAGAGGTACTCGGGTTTGTGATCTGAGGGGAGAGGGCAGCTTCAATTCCTGTGGATCAAGAGCCCTTCACCAGCATCAACGTGCTCCCTAGAAGGTCACTATTTTTACTTTATTTCGCTGCTTCAAATAAACTTCAAAGTATCTGTAATATAAACAAATCCTCTCGATTCAATATTAACCCACAATATGGAGTGGAAATTTTTCAAGATGTTTCTCTGTCCTGGATCATTAGCAACCGTTAACGAAATACCCGTAGAGGGGACCTGTAGCCTCCAGCAGCCTGGCCTATGACCGGGCTCCAAGACTAGTGAAACTCGAAACTCTACCAGGAGGTGGTAGCTGCTGCTACCAGGAGGTGGTAGCAGCAGCAGCAACAACAAGAGCAGACACTAACAACAAAACACAGAAACAATCAACACAGTGGAAGAAAAAGTTGAGAAACTACTCAGAAACCTGGATATATAAAAATAAAAATGACTCCTGACATGTTTCAATGGATAATGAAGGATGGAACAGTGAATGCACCACTAGTGAGCATCTCTTGGCAAGTTGCCAAGAGTCTGGAAAAATGCTAATATTGTCTCCATATTTAAACAAGGGAAGAGGCAGGAGGCACTGAACTATACACCATTTGCTCATATATTATACAAAGTTGTGGAGAAGATTGTGAGGAGGAAAATGAGGAGGAGGCGGCGGCTTCTGGACGACCTCAAGAGAGAGACATTTGTCAGAGAAAACCAGATGCTTTTGGTGAATATATTAATAATAATTTAAGGAAGAGAAATCCTTCCTCACGAACTTTCTTGGTGAAGTTGTAATATTTAGTGATGACTACGAATTCATTCATGCACACTCATTCATGCACACACATTCATGCACATTCATTCATGCACACTCATGCACACTAATACAAATGTAAACACAGTGTAAGAATCATTACTGACAAGCGAAACAAAATATAAAGTTAAAAATCCTGCATCAACTATAACAAAAATTATATGGTTTACATAAAACAAGTGTCCCTTAAACATGGTAAATGTCCCTAAGTATCTGCAGGTAGAGGTGTCCAGATAATTATAACAAGGGGATGTAGCACAGCCGTTATAACGACTTGCATGGGTATGAATATACAATATTCACAACAAGCTATTATTGTGGCTACGTTTTGCTCAGGGTAGAGCTTTATCATGAAGCGAAAGTTGTCCCGGTAAAAGTGTATTCTGTCTATTGTCTTCATATCCAAGAGAAAAAAACATGGATAGGAGTAAAAACTGAGGTTTTTAAACCATACCCCGGCCGGGATTGAACCCGCGGTCAGAGTCTCAAAACTCCAGCCCGTCGCGTTAGCCACTAAACCAGCTAGCCAGTTCGATGAATCTTATTGTGGCTAGCTGGTCTAGTGGCTAACGCGACGGGCTGGAGTTTTGAGACTCTCTGACAGCGGGTTCAATCCCGGCCGGGGTATGGTTTGTTTGCAATCGTGTCATTACGATTTTGTGAGTCAATGAGATTTTAATTAAACAATGATGTGGTCTACAGTTTTCAGCAATCCACTACATAGGCAGGATTATTATTATAATCAAAAAGAAGCGCTAAGCCACAAGGGCTATACAGTACATAGGCAGGAGTACCTACAGACAGGTGACTATGGAAAGGTGTATGTGCCAGGTCCTCAGTCTACAGAAAACTTCTTTCAAGTGAAAATTCTCGTAGCGTAGCACCAAGCACCCGCGTAGTGTTGAACCTTGTATAACTCTCTAGGTCCCACTAAGCTTCCACTTTCCAATGACATACCGACTTACATGGGCCATGAAGGCGAAAAAAAAAATCTGCCATACAGTAAGCATGATATGGGGGACTATGAATCGACCTTTACATACACAACTATGTAGGAAAATGGTACGGTAATACCGACAAAATGTCAAAAAAGACACTTGCACAATTTAGGATATTTATTTCGCCAATAGTGGCGAAACGTTTCTTCTAATAAATGTCCTGAACTATACATAGGTGTATTTTTTTCACATAAGTATGCAGAGTACATGCAATAAGGAACATACACACACACAGTCAACTACCCAGGCTTGCCCTAACACCTAACTTAAGCAGGGAAACATACACAGGTTAGCTTCTGTTCTCACTATGTAACCGCCATGAACAACTGGGTAGCAGCACACTGCCGATATATAAAATTTTGAAAATATAAAAACTGGCTCCCACCTTGGCAGGGGAAGACCCCCAACAAAGGGAGGACCCCCAACACAACTCTTTTGTAAGTGTCACGAACACGAGGATGTTTTAACTCTTGCATTTAGCACGAGGCTACCACTGCCACCAACACAACGCCTGGGATCAATCCAACAACAACGCTCCCTACCCCTCTCTCTCATGCTCCTTCCATCCCTCCCTCTCTCCTGCATGATGCTGCCTCAACTCTTCCCTCCCTCTCTTCTACACTATCTCATGCTACCTGTACACTTCCCTCATATCCTGGTTTGAGAACAGGTCGCGGAGGCGACTATCTCTGGATACATCACACACATGACTCAGTACACTCACCCTCGCTGATATTACCGCATCCTCCTGCTACTGGCTGACTGAACTGACATACCTATATACGGTTTCAGGGACCACCACCCCCGCCACCCGCTCCCAGACGGTGTGATCGGTCAGGTTGTTGCTGTTACTTGCCTCACGCTTGAACATACTACCGTCCTCTCATATTAATATGAAAGAAAAGCCTATTAAAAGTTTGGCGCTCTGGCAAGACTGCTGGTCTCGTAAACATGCAAGATGACAGATAAATATTACAAACTTCCACTAACATTCTCTACATACTTATCTTTACTGTAGCGTATTTCTTAAAAGTTCCTGAATTTTGTTTACTCTCCAATTTTGGTCAAGTGTGAGAGCAGGTCGAGGGAAGGGCGATGCTTCCTTAAACCATCAATACATCCCCGTGTAGGCTTCTGTCTCTCCTCGATTATTAATCTAGCTTCAGTTGCTGTTTCTGAAGTCTCACAACAAGAGCAGCTGCAGCAGCTGTTGCTGCTAGTGACCCCTGACACAGTCACAACAAGAGCATCAGCTGTTGCTAGGGAATCTGGCAGTTACAGTCACAACAAGAGCAGCTGCTGTTACCAGGGAACTGACAGTCATAACAAGAGCAGCTGTTACCAGGACACCTGATAGTCACAACAAGAACACCTGTTACTAGGACACCTGACAGTCACAACAAGAACAGCTGTCACTAGGGAGCCTGACACAGTCACAACAAGAGCAGCAGCTGTTACTATGGACCCTGACATAGTCACAAGAGCAGCTGCTGGGGACCCTGACACAATCACAACAAGAGCAGCTGTTGTTGCTAGGGAACCTAGACTTTTGTTTTAAGTCTAGAGTCCTCTCATACTCTCTTAATTACGAGACTCGTGACATTTATTTTTAGGCCCTTTTGTTCAGCAACTCCAATTTTTCCTGTCAATAATGCGAGTGTGATACAACAACAAGAGTAGCGAGTTAAAGAAGTTGATGCTGGCTGCTTTCACACTTTAGGCCAGAGGGACTGACCACCTCACATACTGTTTCTCCAATGTTGATGGACTGATTACATCGTCTTCATTTCGTTACTACACCTACTGCCTCTGTATTTAACAGAAGAAGCCTACTATGTAGGCAAAACGGTATTTTATACCATTATCAACATAATGTTAGATAACTTCATTATGGAAACGTTTCGCTCACTAGTCCTTGGTGGGTTAGTGGACAAAACCTTATGAAAAAGTTTCATTTACACGTCTAAAGACATTTTACACCATAACAAGTCTCCATACGAATGATAGACACTACAACGTCCTCTAACCTGCTGACTGTTCTAGATTCCGGCACCTAGACCTGGCCTCCTGGATGACTGCATCATCAACGAAGCCGTTGACGCTAGCACAACACAGTACAATGTTTCTCACATCAGAGTACATTACAAAAGACACTACGAAATACGTTAAACAAAAAAAACTTAAAGCGTGATGTCACCATGGTTGTTTAACATATTTATGAACAGGTTTTTTAAGAGAAATGAACACTAGGGTGATGGGGAGAGTTGTGAGGTTGAAAGATAGTGAATCTGGTATGGAGTGGGAGTTGTCACAGTTGCTTTATGCCGATGACACAGTTGTTTTGGGAGATAATGAGAAGTTGCAAAGGTTGGTAAACGAATCTGGGAGGAAAATAAAAGTGCATATAGGAAAGAGCAAGGTAATGAGAGTATTAAAAATACAGGCAATGAAATATTGGATATGAGATTAAAGGGAGGGAGTAAATACATGTGTTCAGACATTTGAGGGTGGACTTGTCTGTGAATGGTTCTCTGATAAATGAGGTGAACCATACAACTGATGAATGGGAAATGTGGGTCATGTAGTGAGGCATCTGTGCAGACAAAAAACTATCCATGGAGGCAAAAAAGGTAAGTGTATCAGAGTATATTGGTACCAACTGTTGCATGGGAGTAAAGCACGGGTTTAGAAGGTTGCAGTGAGGAGGAAGCTGGAGGCAGAGATGTAGTGTGTGTAGGCAATGTGTGGTGTGAATATTTTGCAGAGAATTCGGAGTTTGGAGATTAGATGTAGAGTTACCAAGAGTATTATTCAAAGGGTTGAGGGGCGGTTTAGACATTTAGAGAATGAAGTACAATATGATGACTAGGAGGGTGTATAAATCTGGGGTGGAGGAAAGCGGGGTAGGGGTCGTCCTCTGAAAGGTTGGAGGGAGGGGGTAAAGGAAGTTTTGAGTGCTAGGGGCTTGGACATTCAAAAGACTTATTAGATTTAAGTGGAGGCAAGTGGTTTTTACGATTTGACGCGCTGTTGAAGTGTGAACACGGTAACATTTATGGAGTCGGGGAAACCGGTTAGCCGGGGATACCCAACAAGCAAAAGTAGTGAAAGAACTAGCAGAGGAGGTAGTTAAGAAACCAGCAGACAATGTAGTGAATAAACTGGCAGACGAAGCGGTGAAGGAAGTAGCAGATGAAATAATGAAGGAGCTAGCAGACGAGATATTAAGGGAGCTAGCAGACGAGATATTAAGGGAGCTAGCAGACGAGGTACTGAAGGGAGCTAGCAGACGAGGTACTGAAGGGAGCTAGCAGACGAGGTACTGAAGGGAGCTAGCAGACGAGATATTAAGGGAGCTAGCAGACGAGGTATTGAAGGGACTAGAAGACGAGGTATTGAAGAGACTAGAAGACGAGGTATTGAAGGGACTAGAAGACGAGGTATTGAAGGGACTACAAGACGAGGTATTGAAGGGAGCTAACAGACGAGAACAGCTATCAAAGTAAGCTCTCCTGTATACATGACTTAATCCTTACACACACACACGCACACAAACACACACACACACACACACACACACACACACACACACACACACACACACCCCACGTGGGGCCAGGGAAAAGACGATGAGCACACTAAGATCAAGCGACAGGTCCGAAGAAAATGAAGGTTTGTTATATGCAGAGGTTCTAACAGCCAACTGCAGTAGCAAGGGACAGCTGGCCAGGAAAGACAGTCCACTAAGAATAGATGTTTCAGATATGACAGGGACTGAAGGCAAGAACATGTCAATGGAAGGAAACAAAATGCCTCAGAGGAAGCAGATGGAGACTCAGTGGGAGGAGGAAAGGGCGAGGTCAGTTTTTGTGTACGGGCTCCAAGAAGCCAAGGGGGCCAACTTTGAAGAAATAAAACAGGAGGAGAAAAAAATGATTGAAGGCATCATGAAAACAATAGGGGAGGGCAATATGACCCAGGTGACAAATTTTCAGAGAATTGGGTGGTTTGCGAGTGGAAGGATACGGCCTGTCAGAGTAACTTTCAAGGAAGAATCAGTTCGAATCAGGATTCTGCAAGAGAAAGCAAGACTGAGAGACAAAGAGGGGTACCAGAGAGTATACCTCGACCGCGACAGAACACAAGAAGAAAGGACTACACTGAAAGAGAGGGTACAGAGACGCAAGGAGGAACGAGAAGCAATGAAAATGAGCAGGACCCAGACACAGGAGGAAGGGCAAACACACCCCACAGAATCTCCCACCAAAAGACCCCACCCGCGACATTCCCAACGCAACTGAGCAACCTATACTCCAACCCACTCACTGTTCCCTCTGCCACCAACCCCCATATCACAAACCTCACCCCAACAGCTGTCCCTTATGGGCATTCTGACCCCACCCCCATCAACACATACCCCACCTACACCACAGCCCCATATAGGCCCCCACCAAGGCTCTCCCTCCCCCAACCCCAATATACTTGCATGACCACAATGATAGAAAAGAAACTAAAGGTTTGGTACACAAATGCGGATGGAATAATGAATAAACATGAGGAGTGGAATGAAAGAATCAGTGAAAAATCCCCAGACATCATAGCAGTCACAGAAACAAAACTCGCTGAGATAATAACAGACACAATCTTCCCAACAGGATATCAGATCCTGAGGAAAGATAGAAGGAGTAGAGGGGGAGGAGGGGTTGCACTGCTCATAAAACACCAATGGGGATTTGAGGAAATGGAAGGCATGGACATGATTGGAGAAAGAGACTACATTGTAGGTACAATTCAGTCCGGAGAACATAAAGTAGTCATTGGAGTGATGTATAACCCACCACAGAACTGCAGGAGGCCAAGAGAGGAGTACGAAGAAAACAACAGGGTGATGGTGGACACACTGGCTGAGGTGGCAAGAAGAGCTCACTCGAGCAGAGCAAAGTTACTGGTAATGGGCGATTTCAACCACAGGGAGATCGACTGGGAAAACCTGGAGCCACATGGGGGTCCCGAAACATGGAGAGCAAAGATGATGGATGTGGTACTTGAAAACCTCATGCATCAACATGTCAGGGACACAACCAGAGAGAGAGGGGAGGATGAGCCAGCAAGACTGGATCTTGTGTTCACCCTGAGCAGTTCAGACATCGAGGACATCACTTACGAGAGGCCCCTTGGAGCTAGCGATCATGTGGTTCTGAGTTTTGACTATATAGTAGAGTTACAAGTGGAGAAGGTAACAGGAACTGAAGGGGACAGGCCAAACTATAAAAGGGGGGACTACACAGGTATGAGAAACTTCCTGCAGGAGGTTCAGTGGGACAGAGAAATGGTAGGAAAATCAGTAAACGAGATGATGGAATATGTGGCAACAAAGTGCAAGGAGGCAGAGGAAAGTTTTGTTCCCAAGGGAAACAGAAATAATAGGAAGACCAAGACGAGTCCTTGGTTTACCCGAAGGTGTAGGGAGGCAAAAGCTAAGTGCAACAGAGAATGGAAAAGGTACAGGAGGCATAGGACCCAGGAAAACAAGGAGATTAGTAGAAGAGCCAGAAACGAGTATGCGCAGATAAGGAGGGAGGCCCAGAGACAGTATGAAAACGACATAGCATCGAAAGTCAAATCTGACCCGAAACTGCTGTATAGCCACATTAGGAAGAAGACAACAGTCAAGGACCAGGTGATAAGGCTGAGGAAAGAAGGTGGGGAACTCACAAGAAACGATCAAGAGGTATGTGAGGAGCTCAACACGAGATTTAAGGAAGTATTTACAGTAGAGACAGGAAGGACTCTGGGGGGACAGACCAGATGGGGACACCAACAAGGAATACACCAACAAGTGTTGGACGACATACATACAGATGAGGAGGAGGTGAAGAAACTGCTAAGGGACATCGATACCTCAAAGGCAATGGGACCGGACATCTCTCCATGGGTCCTTAGAGAGGGAGCAGATATGTTGTGCGTACCACTTACCACAATCTTCAACACATCCCTGGAAACTGGGCAACTACCTGAGGTATGGAAGACAGCAAATGTAGTTCCCATTTTCAAAAAAGGAGACAGAAAAGAGGCACTAAACTATAGACCTGTGTCATTGACGTGTATAGTATGCAAAATTATGGAGAAGATTATCAGGAGGAGAGTGGTGGAGCACCTGGAACGGAACAGGAGTATAAATGCCAACCAGCACGGATTCACGGAAGGCAAATCCTGTGTCACAAACCTTCTGGAGTTTTATGATAAAATAACAGAAGTAAGACAAGAGAGAGAGGGGTGGGTTGATTGCATCTTCTTGGACTGCAAGAAGGCCTTTGACACAGTTCCTCACAAGAGATTAGTGCAGAAGCTAGAGCATCAGGCGCATATAACAGGAAGGGCACTGCAATGGATCAGAGAATACCTGACAGGGAGGCAACAACGAGTCATGGTACGTAATGATGTATCACAGTGGGCACCTGTGACGAGCGGGGTCCCACAGGGGTCGGTCCTAGGACCAGTGCTATTTTTGGTATATGTGAACGACATGACGGAAGGGTTAGACTCAGAAGTGTCCCTGTTTGCAGATGATGTGAAGTTAATGAGGAGAATTAAATCTGATGAGGACCAGGCAGGACTTCAAAGAGACCTGGACAGACTGGACACCTGGTCCAGCAAATGGCTTCTCGAATTTAATCCTGCCAAATGCAAAGTCATGAAGATAGGGGAAGGGCACAGAAGACCATAGGCTAGGTGGCCAAAGACTGCAAACCTCACTCAAGGAGAAAGATCTTGGGGTGAGTATAACACCGAGCATGTCTCCGGAAGCACACATCAATCAGATAACTGCTGCAGCATATGGGCGCCTGGCAAACCTGAGAACAGCATTCCGACACCTTAGTAAGGAATCATTCAAGACACTGTACACCGTGTATGTCAGGCCCATACTGGAGTATGCAGCACCTGTTTGGAACCCGCACTTGATAAAGCACGTCAAGAAACTAGAGAAAGTACAAAGGTTTGCAACAAGGTTAGTTCCAGAGCTAAGGGGAATGTCCTATGAAGAAAGATTAAGGGAAATCGGCCTGACGACACTGGAGGACAGGAGGGTCAGGGGAGACATGATAACGACATATAAAATACTGCGTGGAATAGACAAGGTGGACAAGGACAGGATGTTCCAGGGAGGGGACACAGAAACAAGAGGCCACAATTGGAAGTTGAAGACACAAATGAGTCAGAGAGATAGTAGGAAGTATTTCTTCAGTCATAGAGTTGTAAGGCAGTGGAATAGCCTAGAAAATGACGTAGTGGAGGCAGGAACCATACACAGTTTTAAGACGAGGTTTGATAAAGCTCATGGAGCGGGGAGAGAGAGGGTCTAGTAGCAACCGGTGAAGAGGCGGGGCCAGGAGATAGGACTCGACCCCTGCAACCACAAATAGGTGAGTACAAATAGGTGAGTACACACACACGGAACACACGCACACGGGACACACACACGGGACACACAAACACACACGGGACACACACGGAACACACACACACGGGACAAACACACACGGGACACAGTTCTAGTTTCTAAATCAATACACTTGTTCCGCTGCCTGGCCAATGACCTACCAACTGAATGCCGCCACCTGCACACACACGCGCACACACACACACACACACACACACACACACACACACACACACACACACACACGGGACACACAAGCGGGACACACACGCGGGACACACACACACACACACACACAGGTGAGTACACATACACACGTGTGATCTATAACTCGACCCCTGCTAGCATAACTATGCAAGTACACGAAGTGAAGTCCTGGCAGCAGCAGAGTCCTCATTCCTCCTGTGTATTCATTACGACTTGAGTTTATACAATTAAACATCTATCGTAAGTCGGAGTGGTCACAGCCTCATATAAATGGTTTAAAATTACGTTACTGCTATGACTCTACAGTTCAAAGTATATACCTCAGGTCAAGGTAAATATTGTATACGTCAAGGCAACCACTGACCTCAGGTTAAAAGTTAAAACTTCGATACAGGTCAAAGTAGCGGTTCACTTCAGGTCACTGTAGCGGTTCACTGTAGGTCACAGTAGCGGTTCACTGCAGGTCACAGTGGCGGTTCACTGCAGGTCAAAGCAACCTTTCACCTGAAGTCCAAAGAAGACCATGATCCATCAAAGGCCATGGATCCATTAAAGCAGCCCATGAATCCATCAAAGACCATGATCCCTCAAAGAAGACCATGGATCTATCAAAGACCATGATCCCTCAAAGAAGACCATGGATCTATCAAAGAAGACCATGATCCATCAAAGACCATGGATCTATCAAAGGAGTGTGGTTTTCAAGACACCTTACAATCCACTTAAGAGAGCTTAAGTTGACAATTATCTGGCGTAGAGCTGTTCAATACTCCAACAACACTCAAGTGACTGTTAACACGAGACTCGTCTTTCAACCTGTGAGTAGCTGCAAACGTGTCATTAAGGCTGTTTACCTCTACATGAATATCAAGACAGGTTTAATACCTGAAATAGAGGGTAGACTCTCGTGTGTGTGTGTGTGTGTGTGTGTGTGTGTGTGTGTGTGTGTGTGTACTCACCTAGTTGTACTCACCTAGTTGAGGTTGCGGGGGTCGAGTCCGAGCTCCTGGCCCCGCCTCTTCACTGATCGCTACTAGGTCACTCTCCCTGAGCCGTGAGCTTTATCGTACCTCTGCTTAAAGCTATGTATGGATCCTGCCTCCACTACATCGCTTCCCAAACTATTCCACTTACTGACTACTCTGTGGCTGAAGAAATACTTCCTAACATCCCTGTGATTCATCTGTGTCTTTAGCTTCCAACTGTGTCCCCTTGTTACTGTGTCCAATCTCTGGAACATCCTGTTTTTGTCCACCTTGTCAATTCCTCTCAGTATTTTGTATGTCGTTATCATGTCCCCCCTATCTCTCCTGTCCTCCAGTGTCGTCAGGTTGATTTCCCTTAACCTCTCCTCGTAGGACATACCTCTTAGCTCTGGGACTAGTCTTGTTGCAAACCTTTGCACTTTCTCTAGTTTCTTTACGTGCTTGGCTAGGTGTGGGTTCCAAACTGGTGCCGCATACTCCAATATGGGCCTAACGTATACGGTGTACAGGGTCCTGAACGATTCCTTATTAAGATGTCGGAATGCTGTTCTGAGGTTTGCTAGGCGCCCATATGCTGCAGCAGTTATTTGGTTGATGTGCGCTTCAGGAGATGTGCCTGGTGTTATACTCACCCCAAGATCTTTTTCCTTGAGTGAGGTTTGTAGTCTCTGACCCCCTAGACTGTACTCCGTCTGCGGCCTTCTTTGCCCTTCCCCAATCTTCATGACTTTGCACTTGGTGGGATTGAACTCCAGGAGCCAATTGCTGGACCAGTTCTGCAGCCTGTCCAGATCCCTTTGTAGTTCTGCCTGGTCTTCGATCGAGTGTATTCTTCTCATCAACTTCACGTCATCTGCAAACAGGGACACCTCAGAGTCTATTCCTTCCGTCATGTCGTTCACAAATACCAGAAACAGCACTGGTCCTAGGACTGACCCCTGCGGGACCCCGCTGGTCACAGGTGCCCACTCTGACACCTCGCCACGTACCATGACTCGCTGCTGTCTTCCTGACAAGTATTCCCTGATCCATTGTAGTGCCTTCCCTGTTATCCCTGCTTGGTCCTCCAGTTTTTGCACCAATCTCTTGTGTGGAACTGTGTCAAACGCCTTCTTGCAGTCCAAGAAAATGCAATCCACCCACCCCTCTCTCTCTTGTCTTACTGCTGTCACCATGTCATAGAACTCCAGTAGGTTTGTGACACAGGATTTCCCGTCCCTGAAACCATGCTGGCTGCTGTTGATGAGATCATTCCTTTCTAGGTGTTCCACCACTCTTCTCCTGATAATCTTCTCCATGATTTTGCATACTATACATGTCAGTGACACTGGTCTGTAGTTTAATGTGTGTGTGTGTGTGTGTGTGTGTGTGTGTGTGTGTCAACATGAAAGCTTTGTACTGGTCCAGTTTTCAACTCAGAGTTGCCAGGTAATTGTGAATTGTCCCCATGCAAGGTACTGTGTATTGTTCCATGCAGAGTATTGTGTATTGTTCCATGCAGGGTATGGTGAATTGTTCCATGCATGGCGTTAAAAAATGTTTCATGCACGGTATTGTGAATTGTCCCATGCAATTATAGTAAATTGTTCCATGGCTGGTATTATAAAGTGTTCCATGACTGGTATGGTGATTTTAATGTTTCACACACTTAAAAACATAAAAAAGGAGCACTGTAGCAGGCCTACTGGCCCATGCGAGGCAAGCCCAACTCACACCCACTCATAAGAACCCTTAACAATCACTGAAATATTTCAATCCGTCTTAAGAGTAAACCAGGATATTAAGTTGTTTGACAGAAAGCTAGGCGAGGAAGACCATGTTAAATCTAGCTGAAACTCATCAAACACGAGGGAACAGTGTTAGAATGTCAGAGCAATATGTAAAAACCTAGGCTGAGGACTTTGAGACATCAGAGAACACTAGACGGTGCTATGTAAGATGCCACAGGAGAAGAGGACAATGACAGTCCGCCAATAATACTACATGGCTGGTGTTAGTGAGTAACAACTGTGACGTTACTGAAACTACCTCTATCACCACCACCACGACCCTCTACCATTACTACAACTCTCCACTACCACTATGACACTAAGAGAATCATCACAACACACCAACACGACCTCCAGAACTACCACAACCTTCACCAGCTCGGCAGTGATCCCAACCACCAATCTTATAACTATAATAACCACCACAACCAATTTTCAACCCAATGTCTTCAGGTACACTGATAGTTTACTTTCACACACACACACACACACACACACACACACACACACACACACACACACACACACACGTGTGCGAAAGTAACAAAATCGCATGTAACAATTGAAAGTAACAATTCACAAATAGGCGAAATTTTTTACAAACCTTCTCTCTCAGTCCACAGCAGGACGAGAGAGAGAGGGAGGAAGAGAGAGAGAGAAATTCCTACAAACGCGGATCCAGAAGGTGATGTGACGTCATTGGCTACTTAGTGAGGTGACGGTGACGTCACTTGGGAGATCATACACAGTCCACCATGATGTATGATTCTCACCCATCCTACAAGGATGTGACAGAACACAACACTGTCCACCGAACACAAAAATGGTTCTTGCACACAACACTGTGTTCGTCTATCTCTGCCCCAAACCTTACATCAAACTTCAAAGTTCAAACGTTTGTTCTAAATTACGTTACTTCTACACGAACTTAAAAAAAAAAAATAGATCTTAACCACAACTATGAAAACTGACACAAGGGCCATAACGACTGATTAAAACCACGAAACGCTCAAATTTACGTGATGATCACCAGTGATGTAGACTGAGGATGCTGCTGCTTACACTGTAACAACTGTGGATGTACACTGACTCATAAGAACATAAGAACATAAGAACGAAGGAACACTGCAGAAGGCCTACTGGCCCATGCGAGGCAGGTCCAAGTCTCCTACCGGCTTAAGCCAATGCACCCAACCTAGTCAGGTCAGGTCACATTGACTTAAGGGAGGAACACGGCAACCGACCTGGTAGCACAAGCTATCAGGTCTAACTCACACCCACCCACATCCACTCATGTATTTATCCAACCTATTTTTAAAGCTACACAACGTTCTGGCCTCTATAACTGTACTCGGGAGTTTGTTCCACTCATCCACAACTCTATTACCAAACCAGTACTTTCCTATATCCTTCCTGAATCTGAATTTTTCCAACTTAAAACCATTGCTGCGAGTCCTGTCTAGGCTAGATATTTTCAGCACACTATTTACATCCCCTTTATTTATTCCTGTCTTCCATTTATACACCTCAATCATATCCCCCCTAATTCTACGTCTTTCTAGAGAGTGCAGATTCAGGGCCCTTAGTCTATCCTCATAGGGAAGGTTTCTGATACATGGGATCAACTTTGTCATCCTCCTTTGTACATTTTCCAGAGAATTTATATCCATTCTGTAATAAGGTGACCAAAACTGTGCAGCATAATCTAAATGAGGCCTAACCAAGGATGTATAGAGTTGAAGAACAACCTGAGGACTCCTATTATTTATGCTTCTTGATATGAAGCCAAGGATTCTATTAGCTTTATTGCGAACACTTATGCACTGTTGTCTTGGTTTCAGATTACTGCTAACCAGAACTCCTAAATCTTTTTCGCAATCCGTAATATTAAGATCTACATTATTTAGTTTATATGTGGCATGGTTATTGTCCTGTCCAACATTTAGAACTTTGCATTTGTCTATATTAAACTGCATCTGCCACTTCTCCGACCACTGCATCAGTCTATTCAAATCTTCCTGGAGTGCTCGAATGTCCTCGTCAGAATGAATTCGACGGCCTATTTTGGTGTCATCGGCAAATTTGCCGATGTCGCTCTTTATGCCTTCATCTATGTCGTTTATGTAGATTGTGAACAGCAGGGGGCCCAACACTGACCCCTGTGGAACACCGCTCGTGACACTTCCCCACTCTGATTTCTCCCCATTTATGCAAACTCTCTGCTGCCTATTTGTCAACCATGCCTCTATCCAGGAAAAAATTTCTCCTCCTATTCCATGTGCTTTAATTTTCCTCAATAGTCTCTGATGTGGGACCCTGTCAAAAGCCTTACTGAAGTCCATATACACAATATCATATTCATTACCATGATCTACCTCCTCAAATACCTTAGTGAAAAAAGTTAATAAATTCGTAAGGCAGGAACGCCCCTTTGTAAAACCATGCTGAGATTCGTTGATTAATTTATGCTTTTCAAGGTGGCTACGAACTGCCTCGGCAATTATTGATTCCATAAATTTTCCCACTATGGAGGTTAGGCTTATTGGTCTATAGTTCGAAGCTAAGGACCTGTCACCTGTTTTGAAAATAGGTATCACATTTGCCATTTTCCACTTATCTGGCACCATGCCAGTTTGTAGTGATATGTTGAAAAGATTAGCCAAAGGTGTGCTAAGCTCCTCTTTACATTCCTTTAGAACCCTTGCATACAGTTCATCAGGGCCTGGGGATTTGTTAGGTTTTAATTTATCTAATTGCCTAAGGACCATGTCACTTGTGACCCTAATAGTGCACAGTTTATTATCGTCCTGTTCTACATAATTTATCATTACTGGAATATCGCTGGTATCCTCCTGTGTAAAAACTGAGAGGAAGTATGTGTTAAAAATTCTACACATTTCCTTATCACTGTCAGTGAGCTGACCCGAGGAACTTTTGAGTGGGCCTATCTTGTCCCTGATCTTACTTCTGTATACCTGAAAGAATCCTTTTGGGTTAGTCTTCGATTCTCTTGCAACTTTAACCTCATAATCTCTTTTTGCTTTTCTAATTCCCTTTTTTATTTCTCTCTTTAACTGAATATATCGATTTCTCAATTGCCCCTCTCCTCTTTTGATTTGCCTATATATGCCTCTCTTTTGACCAATCAGATATTTTAATCTATTGTTCATCCATTTAGGATCATTTTTGTTTGATCTGATTTCCCTATTTGGAACATAATTTGACTGAGCAGCTAGAACTATGCCCTGGAAAGCATCATATCGGCAACCATCACCACCTACCTGACCCTTAGTCAGGTCATTCCAGTTCAGCCCACCTAAGTAATTTTTCAGTCCTATGAAATCAGCCAAGCGAAAGTCAGGGACGGAGACTTGATTGCCATTATTAGGGGAATTCCATGATATATTAAAACTGAGTGATTTGTGATCACTTTCCCCAAGCTCATCATTAACCTCAAGATTATTAATTAGTGTTTCCCTACTGGCAAGAACCAAGTCAAGGAGGTTATTTCCCCTAGTTGGCTCTGTCACAAACTGTTTTAAAAAACAATCCTGGATCGTATCAAGAAAGTCACCTGACTCTAAATTTCCTGTCAAATTGCTCCAGTCAATCTGTCTATAGTTGAAATCTCCCATTAGCACAACATTTTCGTATGTAGATGCCTTACGAATTTCGTCCCATAGAAGTTTACTGCACTCCCTATCAAGATTTGGGGCCCTGTAAATCACACCCAAAATTAGTTTTTCTCGGCCCTCGAGAAGCTGTAACCAAACAGATTCAGTGGCTGACGCTTCTAATTTAATATCTTGTCTAACACAACAATTTAAATTGTCTCTGACATACATCGCTACTCCACCACCTTTCCTGTTGACCCTGTCAGTGTGGAATAATTTATAGCCTTGTATGTGGCATTCAGAGGGCATCTCTCTATCTTTCAGATTGAGCCAGGTCTCTGTTATAGCAATAATATCTATGTTTCCTGCACTTGCAATTAATCTTAGCTCATCTATCTTATTTCTTACACTCCTGCTATTAGTATAGTAAACCTTAAGGGAGCTAGTCCCTTGCTGCCCTCTGCTGTCCCCCTTTGTTTGCTGACCTGATCTATTGTCTTTATTTATAACTTCATGCTGAATGCCTTTTATACATTTACTGTTTCCAACCCAAGTGTTGCACCCTGCTTGTTTCCCACACACACCCATACCTCTATCTTCCATCAGTTTAAAATCATAGGCATTTCACCAATGGCCTTCTCAATCGAGTCTGCAAGTGCTACCACCCCAGCCCCAGAGAGATGTACCCCATCCCTTGCATACATATCATGTTTGCCATAAAAGTTGTTCCAGTTGTCAATGAATGGGATTGCAAGTTCCTTGCAGTATCTGTCTAGCCAGCAATTTACACCAATTGCCCTAGACAACCATTCATTTCCTACTCCCCTTCTAGGCAAGATGCTACATATGATTGGGATCCCTCCCTTAGACTTAATGAAATCTATAGCTGACCTGTACTTATCTAGCAGCTCTTCTCTCCTACCCTTCCCAATATCATTTCCACCAGCACTGAGACAGATAATGGGCTTGCTCCCATTACCTGACATGATATTATCCAGCCTGTTGACAATGTCCCCAACACCAGCTCCAGGGAAGCACACTCTATCTCTCATCTTCTTATTCCTATTACAAAAAGCACGATCAATGTATCTTACCTGAGAGTCACCAACCACAAGAATGCGCTTACCTCCATTAGCAGGGGCAGTAGTACCCTTACCTTCACTGGCCACTGAAGTACATTCATCCTGAAGAACAGAGAAGCGATTTCCTACCTTCAGATCTTCACTCTTAACTTTCCTTACTCTGATGCGCCTTCCATTACTGTGAACTACTCGCCACTTGTAGCAGGTGCTAGGCTGCACCTCACTGCTGGTAGCCGTTGCTGCCTCCCCAACTACAGCCTCCTCACAGCGAGAGACAGACTGCACCTCGCTGCTAGAAGCCTCATTCCCCACAACTCCAGCCACCTCACACTCTCTCCCAGACCCATTGAGGTGGACCTTCAGCCTCCTAATCACCTCCCCCCCACAGAAAGTCTTGGAAAATCAGCCTGAGCTTTATATGCTCAAGATCAGGGTCAAGGCTAGGTTTTGTGTTGTGCTTTAGCGTAAAGTAAGAGGGTAATTAACCCTTGGATATTATTGATTTACCGGTATGATACTTGTGTTGTGCGCCTTATATGCCGGAAAATACGGTACCTATCATGTGGTATCAGGAGAATCATACACCCGTAAGTTTTGTCTTTCAGTGTATGTACACTCAATTTGATTTAATTTATATTTTAAGTAGGCTATCTGGAGGTCGTTCCGGGGGTCAACGCCTCAGGTAGATCAGGGCCTGATCAACCAAGCTGTCACTGCTGGCCCCACGTTATCCAACATACAAGCCACAGCCCAGCTGGTCGGGTACTGACTTTAAGTGCCTGTTCAGCTCCCTCTTGAAGGCAGCCAGGGGTCTATTGGTAATTCCCCTTATGCCTGGTGAGAGACTGTTGAACAGTCTTCTTAACTGGTGGTGAACAAGTAAAATACAGTTTAAACGTCTTTCGTGTGGTCGATATTAACCAATTGTATGCCCAGTTGGATTCATATTTCGCGGCACTATGGTGCTGACACCTAATGGCATAGGCCTACCAAGCTCAGCCCGCACCACGCTTCCCCTGCCTCACTCTGGCAGCCAACGTCACTCAGGCAAGGCCCTCCAGACCTGGGCAACTTAAATAAAATAACGTTGCCTCCGAAGAGTATCACTGATTCCTGGCTTGCAGACACACACACACACACGTAATCCTTCAACGATATAACCAAGTGAAACCCACTGTGAAAAACTAAGCTTTGTGTGATAGTGCTTTACGTGGTTTATCATCACTTGGATGTCCTTGGACTGAGCTGACCATCACAGGTACATTATCAAGAGGTCCAGTGGACCATCACAGCTACATTATCAAGAGGTCCAGTGGACCACCACACCTACATTATCAAGAGGTCCAGTGGACCACCACACCTACATTATCAAGAGGTCCAGTGGACCACCACACCTACATTATCAAGAGGTCCAGTGGACCACCACACCTACATTATCAAGAGGTCCAGTGGACCACCACAGCTACATTATCAAGAGGTCCAGTGGACCACCACAGCTACTTTATCAAGAGGTCCAGTGGACCACCACAGCTACATTATCAAGAGGTCCTGTGGACCACCACAGCTACATTATCAAGAGGTCCAGTGGACCACCACAGCTACATTATCAAGAGGTCCAGTGGACCACACCTCAGCATGACTGACAAACAGCAGCATTGAACGTAAAACTACAATGACAGTTGTGACCAGTTATCAAATATCCAACATTATATGTATGTTGTAGTGCCAGTGAACTAAGATTAGATAAAGAGGACAAGGACTCGCCTACCACAGGTTCGAATCCCATTCGTTCCGTGATCTATTATAAAAGACATTAATAAAGGAGCACTGCAGCAGGCCTACTGGCCCATGCTAGGCCAGTCGTCAACAAATAATGTCAGTAGGTTTCAGAACTTGTGGGATGACGTCTATGGCTGGACAGTCTCCACTGAATATTTAATGACTGTTATATTGTTTTTCGTGTATACACGTCTTTGTTTCAGTCATGTATGGGCTCCAGCTGTTGGCACTGGAACGCACCTTCATATACCTTTGATGGGTTTCGAGAGTTATCCTGCTCCTGTAGCCCGGCCCTGGGTCAGCTCGATCTGGTGCCTGATTGGTTAGCCAGGCTGTTACTGCTGGTGGCTCACTGGCCCACATCTCTCTCAAAGTCTTACAGGAGATATCTGTCGAGTTCCCTCATTAAGTCTTCTATCTTGGAAAGCCAAGTGTTGCACACGTGTCTAATTTATCAACTTGTCGGTTCTCTGGACCATTTATCTACATTCTTGCCAGACACAGCAACATCTTGGGATCTTAATACGGGTAATTCTTAACTTGCCTAGCTTTTAGGCATGACCTACTTCCACATTTAGATTTGTCAAGTGCGACACCACCTACGACTGCTTCACCTCACCTGCTGTGTTCTTTTCAAGTGATGGACTGATTACATCGACTCAAGGCTGAGGAACTGATTACCTCAAACTCCTGTTCTTCACCATTTTTCTTTGTATAGACTGATGAAGTCACTGTGTGGCGAAACATTTCCTCAATAAAGATACCCAAGTGTTGCACATGTGTCTAATTTATCTTCTACACTTTGTTCTGGCAGTGTTTCTCACATCTCTTCTGGTAACACATCAAACAGTCCGGGACTACGAATGCTGATACAATGTTCTCTTACTGTGCCCACGGCCCCTCTGCTTTTCACTGGGTTTATTTTGCATTTTCCTTGTTTCTAGAGACGAAGAGGTGATAGAGGCAAACACTAATAAAGTTGGTAGAATTACCGACAATATGTAAAGTAAAAGGACACAAGTGCAACTAATGTGACATTGTGGCAACGTTTCGCTCTCCAGGATCTTTATCAAGCCATTGGTAATGGCTTGATGAAGCTCCTGGAGAGCGAAACGTTGCCACAATAAAATGTCACATTAGTTGCACTTGTGTCCTTTTACTTTGCAAACACTTTACACAGTTTTAAGAGTTGACACGATCAAAACCTGGGAGCAAGGAATCAATAAAATCAGTCGATGAGTTTTAAACATCGGGGTGCAGGAGCTATAACTCAACCCTCCCAAGGATAACAAGATGCCTGAACTAGAAACTCTGCGACAACATCCTGTCAGGACACATTCTCAAACCATGACACATTAATTTTTAAACAGATTTTCCTCTCAAAATTCAAAGTAAATACAGTCTTCGAGGGTCTTTCTAGCCTAGCAACCCAGCCTGAGCCCAGGTTTTCTTGTTGACAACCTGGTAAAGCAACCAGACTGTTGTTGTTGGCGACCAACAAACCCACGCACCTGGCTGACCAGGCTCTGGTAGCAGGTAGAGGCATATAAGACACATGACACAGAACACGTGCCTTATTTATCAACCTGTTAGAACATAAGAACGAAGGAACACTGCAGAAGGCTTACTGGCCCATGCGAGGCAGGTCCAAGTCTCCTACCGGCTTAAGCCAATGCACCCAACCTAGTCAGGTCAGGTCACATTGACCTGACCTGTATCTTCAGTCTAAAGATTCTACGTACCAATAACAGTTTATTAGTCTAAACTGACAATACATAACAAAATTGTAGTGTCAAAATAAGAGGGGTAAGTAGATAAATGGTTCAGAGAATCGATAAGTTGATAAATTAAACACCTGGGTATCTATACTGAGAAAACGTTTCGCGCCACAGTGGTCTCATCGGTCCTAAACACACTAGTATGAAGATCTTTGTTTAGGACTGGAAATAAATGGTATAAAATACCGACACAATGGAAATATAAACACATATGCAGTATAATGTGATCCTTTATTGACTACGTTTCGCCCACACAGTGGGCTTTTTCAAGTCACAAACAGATCTTTTGTAGATGAATGGTTCAGAGAACCGACATGTTGATAAATTAGACACATGTGCAACTCTTGGGTATCTTTATTGAGGAAACGTTTCGCCACACAGTGGCTTCATCAGTCCATACATAGGAGAAACTTGAAGAACAGGAGGAGAATGAGGTAATCAGTCCCTCAACCTTGAGTCGATGTGTTCAGTCCATCAATCATTCTCCTCCTGTTCTTCAAGTTTCTCCTACGTATGGACTGATGAAGCCACTGTGTGGCGAAACGTTTCCTCAATAAAGATACCCAAGAGTTGCACATGTGTCTAATTTATCAACATGTCGGTTCTCTGAACCATTCATCTACACATCCAAGTGTTGCACATGTTGTAGATAAATGTTGCACATGTTGTAGATAAATGTTGCACATGTTGTAGATAAATGTTGCACATGTTGTAGATAAATGTTGCACATGTTGTAGATAAATGTTGCACATGTTGTAAGTGTTGCACATGTTGTAGGTAAGTGTTGCACATGTTGTAGGTAAGTGTTGCACATGTTGTAGGTAAGTGTTGCACATGTTGTAGGTAAGTGTTGCACATGTTGTAGGTAAGTGTTGCACATGTTGTAGGTAAGTGTTGCACATGTAAGTGTTGCACATGTTGTAGGTAAGTGTTGCACATGTTGTAGGTAAGTGTTGCACATGTTGTAGGTAAGTGTTGCACATGTTGTAGATAAATGTTGCACATGTTGTAGGTAAGTGTTGGACATGAAAGTTAAGACACATGTGCAACATCTGGATATCTTTATTGTAGTAGACGTTTCGCCATCCAGTGGCTTTATCAATACAGATTCTAGGACATAATAGGAAGACAGTAGAACTATATACAAAAGATGAGGTAATCAGTCCCTCAGCCTTGGAGTTAGTGTTCACAGCATCGTGGTGGAGGAGAGTCTGGAGCAAAGGCAAGAAGACTGGCGCTTTTTATAGGCGTCAGTGAATGGGACGGGCAGCAGACGAGGGCCGTCACTGGTAGGCGGGATTCCCCAGTGGAAGTAGGTCCTTCCCAAAGAGATGGGTTAGTTGCAGCAGCCGTGAAGAAGGTCTTGTAGATGTCCTCTGAACCAAGATTCCATGATGTTGCAGTGTCTGACAAGTTGTGCAAGAAAGGTATAAAATACCGACAATATGAAAGTTAAGACACATGTGCAACATCTGGATATCTTTATTGTAGTAGACGTTTCGCCATCCAGTGGCTTTATCAATACAGATTCTAGGACATAATAGGAAGACAGTAGAACTATATACAAAAGATGAGGTAATCAGTCCCTCGGCCTTGGAGTTAGTGTTCACAGCATCGTGGTGGAGGAGAGTCTGGAGCAAAGGCAAGAAGACTGGCGCTTTTTATAGGCGTCAGTGAATGGGACGGGCAGCAGACGAGGGCAGTCACTGGTAGGCGGGATTCCCCAGTGGAAGTAGGTCCTTCCCAAAGAGATGGGTTAGTTGCAGCAGCCGTGAAGAAGGTCTTGTAGATGTCCTCTGAACCAAGATTCCATGATGTTGCAGTGTCTGACAAGTTGTGCAAGAAAGGTATAAAATACCGACAATATGAAAGTTAAGACACATGTGCAACATCTGGATATCTTTATTGTAGTAGACGTTTCGCCATCCAGTGGCTTTATCAATACAGATTCTAGGACATAATAGGAAGACAGTAGAACTATATACAAAAGATGAGGTAATCAGTCCCTCGGCCTTGGAGTTAGTGTTCACAGCATCGTGGTGGAGGAGAGTCTGGAGCAAAGGCAAGAAGACTGGCGCTTTTTATAGGCGTCAGTGAATGGGACGGGCAGCAGACGAGGGCAGTCACTGGTAGGCGGGATTCCCCAGTGGAAGTAGGTCCTTCCCAAAGAGATGGGTTAGTTGCAGCAGCCGTGAAGAAGGTCTTGTAGATGTCCTCTGAACCAAGATTCCATGATGTTGCAGTGTCTGACAAGTTGTGCAAGAAAGGTATAAAATACCGACAATATGAAAGTTAAGACACATGTGCAACATCTGGATATCTTTATTGTAGTAGACGTTTCGCCATCCAGTGGCTTTATCAATACAGATTCTAGGACATAATAGGAAGACAGTAGAACTATATACAAAAGATGAGGTAATCAGTCCCTCGGCCTTGGAGTTAGTGTTCACAGCATCGTGGTGGAGGAGAGTCTGGAGCAAAGGCAAGAAGACTGGCGCTTTTTATAGGCGTCAGTGAATGGGACGGGCAGCAGACGAGGGCAGTCACTGGTAGGCGGGATTCCCCAGTGGAAGTAGGTCCTTCCCAAAGAGATGGGTTAGTTGCAGCAGCCGTGAAGAAGGTCTTGTAGATGTCCTCTGAACCAAGATTCCATGATGTTGCAGTGTCTGACAAGTTGTGCAAGAAAGGTATAAAATACCGACAATATGAAAGTTAAGACACATGTGCAACATCTGGATATCTTTATTGTAGTAGACGTTTCGCCATCCAGTGGCTTTATCAATACAGATTCTAGGACATAATAGGAAGACAGTAGAACTATATACAAAAGATGAGGTAATCAGTCCCTCGGCCTTGGAGTTAGTGTTCACAGCATCGTGGTGGAGGAGAGTCTGGAGCAAAGGCAAGAAGACTGGCGCTTTTTATAGGCGTCAGTGAATGGGACGGGCAGCAGACGAGGGCCGTCACTGGTAGGCGGATTCCCCAGTGGAAGTAGGTCCTTCCCAAAGAGATGGGTTAGTTGCAGCAGCCGTGAAGAAGGTCTTGTAGATGTCCTCTGAACCAAGATTCCATGATGTTGCAGTGTCTGACAAGTTGTGCAAGAAAGGTATAAAATACCGACAATATGAAAGTTAAGACACATGTGCAACATCTGGATATCTTTATTGTAGTAGACGTTTCGCCATCCAGTGGCTTTATCAATACAGATTCTAGGACATAATAGGAAGACAGTAGAACTATATACAAAAGATGAGGTAATCAGTCCCTCGGCCTTGGAGTTAGTGTTCACAGCATCGTGGTGGAGGAGAGTCTGGAGCAAAGGCAAGAAGACTGGCGCTTTTTATAGGCGTCAGTGAATGGGACGGGCAGCAGACGAGGGCAGTCACTGGTAGGCGGGATTCCCCAGTGGAAGTAGGTCCTTCCCAAAGAGATGGGTTAGTTGCAGCAGCCGTGAAGAAGGTCTTGTAGATGTCCTCTGAACCAAGATTCCATGATGTTGCAGTGTCTGACAAGTTGTGCAAGAAAGGTATAAAATACCGACAATATGAAAGTTAAGACACATGTGCAACATCTGGATATCTTTATTGTAGTAGACGTTTCGCCATCCAGTGGCTTTATCAATACAGATTCTAGGACATAATAGGAAGACAGTAGAACTATATACAAAAGATGAGGTAATCAGTCCCTCGGCCTTGGAGTTAGTGTTCACAGCATCGTGGTGGAGGAGAGTCTGGAGCAAAGGCAAGAAGACTGGCGCTTTTTATAGGCGTCAGTGAATGGGACGGGCAGCAGACGAGGGCAGTCACTGGTAGGCGGGATTCCCCAGTGGAAGTAGGTCCTTCCCAAAGAGATGGGTTAGTTGCAGCAGCCGTGAAGAAGGTCTTGTAGATGTCCTCTTGCACAACTTGTCAGACACTGCAACATCATGGAATCTTGGTTCAGAGGACATCTACAAGACCTTCTTCACGGCTGCTGCAACTAACCCATCTCTTTGGGAAGGACCTACTTCCACTGGGGAATCCCGCCTACCAGTGACTGCCCTCGTCTGCTGCCCGTCCCATTCACTGACGCCTATAAAAAGCGCCAGTCTTCTTGCCTTTGCTCCAGACTCTCCTCCACCACGATGCTGTGAACACTAACTCCAAGGCCGAGGGACTGATTACCTCATCTTTTGTATATAGTTCTACTGTCTTCCTATTATGTCCTAGAATCTGTATTGATAAAGCCACTGGATGGCGAAACGTCTACTACAATAAAGATATCCAGATGTTGCACATGTGTCTTAACTTTCATATTGTCGGTATTTTATACCTTTCTTGCACAACTTGTCAGACACTGCAACATCATGGAATCTTGGTTCAGAGGACATCTACAAGACCTTCTTCACGGCTGCTGCAACTAACCCATCTCTTTGGGAAGGACCTACTTCCACTGGGGAATCCCGCCTACCAGTGACTGCCCTCGTCTGCTGCCCGTCCCATTCACTGACGCCTATAAAAAGCGCCAGTCTTCTTGCCTTTGCTCCAGACTCTCCTCCACCACGATGCTGTGAACACTAACTCCAAGGCCGAGGGACTGATTACCTCATCTTTTGTATATAGTTCTACTGTCTTCCTATTATGTCCTAGAATCTGTATTGATAAAGCCACTGGATGGCGAAACGTCTACTACAATAAAGATATCCAGATGTTGCACATGTGTCTTAACTTTCATATTGTCGGTATTTTATACCTTTCTTGCACAACTTGTCAGACACTGCAACATCATGGAATCTTGGTTCAGAGGACATCTACAAGACCTTCTTCACGGCCGCTGCAACTAACCCATCTCTTTGGGAAGGACCTACTTCCACTGGGGAATCCCGCCTACCAGTGACTGCCCTCGTCTGCTGCCCGTCCCATTCACTGACGCCTATAAAAAGCGCCAGTCTTCTTGCCTTTGCTCCAGACTCTCCTCCACCACGATGCTGTGAACACTAACTCCAAGGCCGAGGGACTGATTACCTCATCTTTTGTATATAGTTCTACTGTCTTCCTATTATGTCCTAGAATCTGTATTGATAAAGCCACTGGATGGCGAAACGTCTACTACAATAAAGATATCCAGATGTTGCACATGTGTCTTAACTTTCATATTGTCGGTATTTTATGCCTTTCTTGCACAAGTGTTGCACATGTTGTAGGTAAGTGTTGCACATGTTGTAGGTAAGTGTTGTACATGTTGTAGGTAAGTGTTGCACATGTTGTAGGTAAGTGTTGCACATGTTGTAGATAAATGTTGCACATGTTGTAGGTAAGTGTTGCACATGTTGTAGGTAAGTGTTGCACATGTTGTAGGTAAGTGTTGTACATGTTGTAGGTAAGTGTTGCACATGTTGTAGGTAAGTGTTGCACATGTTGTAGGTAAGTGTTGCACATGTTGTAGGTAAGTGTTGTACATGTTGTAGGTAAGTGTTGTACATGTTGTAGATAAATGTTGCACATGTTGTAGGTAAGTGTTGCACATGTTGTAGGTAAGTGTTGCACATGTAGGTAAGTGTTGCACATGTTGTAGATAAATGTTGCACATGTAGGTAAGTGTTGCACATGTTGTAGGTAAGTGTTGCACATGTTGTAGGTAAGTGTTGCACATGTTGTAGGTAAAGTGTTGCACATGTTGTAGGTAAGTGTTGCACATGTTGTAAGTGTTGCACATGTTGTAAGTGTTGCACATGTAAGTGTTGCACATGTAAGTGTTGCACATGTAAGTGTTGCACATGTTGTAGGTAAGTGTTGCACATGTTGTAGGTAAGTGTTGCACATGTTGTAGGTAAGTGTTGCACATGTTGTAGGTAAGTGTTGCACATGTTGTAGGTAAGTGTTGCACATGTTGTAGGTAAGTGTTACACATGTTGTATGTTGTAGGTAAGTGTTGCACATGTTGTAAGTGTTGCACATGTTGTAAGTGTTGCACATGTTGTAAGTGTTGCACATGTTGTAGGTAAGTGTTGCACATGTTGTAGGTAAGTGTTGCACATGTTGTAGGTAAGTGTTGCACATGTTGTAGGTAAGTGTTGCACATGTTGTAAGTGTTGCACATGTTGTAGGTAAGTGTTGCACATGTTGTAGGTAAGTGTTGCACATGTTGTAGGTAAGTGTTGCACATGTTGTAGGTAAGTGTTGCACATGTTGTAGGTAAGTGTTGCACATGTTGTAGGTAAGTGTTGCACATGTAGGTAAGTGTTGCACGTGTTGTAGGTAAGTGTTGCACATGTTGTAGGTAAGTGTTGCACATGTTGTAAGTGTTGCACATGTTGTAGGTAAGTGTTGCACATGTTGTAGGTATGTGTTGCACATGTAGGTAAGTGTTGCACATGTTGTAAGTGTTGCACATGTTGTAGGTAAGTGTTGCACATGTTGTAAGTGTTGCACATGTAAGTGTTGCACATGTAAGTGTTGCACATGTTGTAGGTAAGTGTTGCACATGTTGTAGGTATGTGTTGCACATGTAAGTGTTGCACATGTAGGTAAGTGTTGCACATGTTGTAGGTAAGTGTTGCACATGTAGGTAAGTGTTGCACATGTTGTAGGTAAGTGTTGCACATGTTGTAAGTGTTGCACATGTTGTAGGTAAGTGTTGCACATGTTGTAGGTAAGTGTTGCACATGTTGTAGGTAAGTGTTGCACATGTAGGTAAGTGTTGCACATGTAAGTGTTGCACATGTTGTAAGTGTTGCACATGTTGTAAGTGTTGCACATGTTGTAGGTAAGTGTTGCACATGTTGTAGGTAAGTGTTGCACATGTAGGTAAGTGCTGCACATGTTGTAGGTAAGTGTTGCACATGTTGTAGGTAAGTGTTGCACATGTTGTAGATAAATGTTGCACATGTTGTAGGTAAGTGTTGCACATGTTGTAGATAAATGTTGCATATGTTGTAGGTAAGTGTTGCACATGTTGTAGGTAAGTGTTGCACATGTTGTAGGTAAGTGTTGTACATGTTGTAGGTAAGTGTTGCACATGTTGTAGGTAAGTGTTGCACATGTTGTAGGTAAGTATTGCACATGTTGTAGGTAAGTGTTGTACATGTTGTAGGTAAGTGTTGTACATGTTGTAGATAAATGTTGCACATGTTGTAGGTAAGTGTTGCACATGTTGTAGGTAAGTGTTGCACATGTAGGTAAGTGTTGCACATGTAGATAAATGTTGCACATGTAGGTAAGTGTTGCACATGTTGTAGGTAAGTGTTGCACATGTTGTAGGTAAGTGTTGCACATGTAGGTAAAGTGTTGCACATGTTGTAGGTAAGTGTTGCACATGTTGTAAGTGTTGCACATGTTGTAGGTAAGTGTTGCACATGTTGTAGGTAAGTGTTGCACATGTTGTAGGTAAGTGTTGCACATGTTGTAGGTAAGTGTTGCACATGTTGTAGGTAAGTGTTGCACATGTTGTAGGTAAGTGTTACACATGTTGTAGGTAAGTGTTGCACATGTTGTAAGTGTTGCACATGTTGTAAGTGTTGCACATGTTGTAGGTAAGTGTTGCACATGTTGTAGGTAAGTGTTGCACATGTTGTAGGTAAGTGTTGCACATGTTGTAGGTAAGTGTTGCACATGTTGTAGGTAAGTGTTGCACATGTTGTAGGTAAGTGTTGCACATGTTGTAGGTAAGTGTTGCACATGTTGTAGGTAAGTGTTGCACATGTTGTAGGTAAGTGTTGCACATGTTGTAGGTAAGTGTTGCACATGTTGTAAGTGTTGCACATGTTGTAGGTAAGTGTTGCACATGTTGTAGGTAAGTGTTGCACATGTTGTAAGTGTTGCACATGTTGTAGGTAAGTGTTGCACATGTTGTAGGTATGTGTTGCACATGTAGGTAAGTGTTGCACATGTTGTAAGTGTTGCACATGTTGTAAGTGTTGCACATGTTGTAGGTAAGTGTTGCACATGTTGTAGGTAAGTGTTGCACATGTTGTAGGTAAGTGTTGCACATGTTGTAGGTATGTGTTGCACATGTTGTAAGTGTTGCACATGTAGGTAAGTGTTGCACATGTTGTAGGTAAGTGTTGCACATGTTGTAGGTAAGTGTTGCACATGTTGTAGGTAAGTGTTGCACATGTTGTAGGTAAGTGTTGCACATGTTGTAGGTAAGTGTTGCACATGTTGTAAGTGTTGCACATGTTGTAAGTGTTGCACATGTTGTAGGTAAGTGTTGCACATGTTGTAGGTAAGTGTTGCACATGTTGTAGGTAAGTGTTGCACATGTTGTAAGTGTTGCACATGTTGTAAGTGTTGCACATGTTGTAGGTAAGTGTTGCACATGTTGTAGGTAAGTGTTGCACATGTTGTAGGTAAGTGTTGCACATGTTGTAGGTAAGTGTTGCACATGTTGTAGGTAAGTGTTGCACATGTTGTAGGTAAGTGTTGCACATGTAGGTAAGTGTTGCACATGTTGTAGGTAAGTGTTGCACATGTAGGTAAGTGTTGCACATGTTGTAGGTAAGTGTTGCACATGTTGTAGGTAAGTGTTGCACATGTGTCTAACTCATCAAGAGAGGTAAGATTCAGCTTCAGCTTCCGACATTCCTTGAGGATTTAAAGCTGACTTTGAAGACTTTCTTCTCGCTCACTCTCACTTTCTTCCGTCAATGAAACCAGACTGACCTCGTTCATACAACACACAACATTAAAGAAAGAAGTCACAATACCATGACTGGAAAAGTGCACAAATAACACACACGACGTTTCGGTTCGGCTTGGACCATTAAATTTACTCTCTCTTTCCGTCCCAGACTATCATCGCTAGAACAACTAAGAAATTGACTCTCACTCTCTTCCCGTCCCTACACCAAGATTGTCCTCGCTAGAACAACTAAGAAACTGACTCTCGCTCTCTTCCCGTCCCTACACCAAGACTGTCCTCGCTAGAACAACTAAGAAATTGACTCTCGCTCTCTTCCCGTCCCTACACCAAGACTGTCCTCGCTAGAACTAAGAAATTGACTCTCGCTCTCTTCCCGTCCCTACACCAAGACTGTCCTCGCTAGAACTAAGAAACTGACTCTCGCTCTCTTCCCGTCCCTACACCAAGACTGTCCTCGCTAGAACTAAGAAATTGACTCTCGCTCTCTTCCCGTCCCTACACCAAGACTGTCCTCGCTAGAACTAAGAAATTGACTCTCGCTCTCTTCCCGTCCCTACACCAAGATTGTCCTGGATTGGCTGGAGTTTTGAGACTCTATGACCGCGGGTTCAATCCCGGCCGGGGGTATGGTTAGATTGTCCTCGCTAGAACAACTAAGAAATTGACTCTCACTCTCTTCCCGTCCCTACACCAAGACTGTCCTCGCTAGAACTAAGAAGCCTACTGTGTAGGCGAAACGTTTCGAAATAAAGATACCTAACTGTTGCATATGTGTCTTACCTAACAATCTGTCGGTATTTTATACCATTTTAATGTTCATTCTGTCAGACACTGCAACACAAGGGTATCTTGGTACAGACCATCAACTTCGACCTCTACTAGTGAGAACGGCTGGGTTTGAGAGGGACCTGCCCTCCCAAAGCAACCTACGTCTCACCTCCTGGCACTATATAAAGGCTCCATCCTGTCACTTCAACTTCATATTGTTTCAGACAACGGAACAATGCTCTTCTCCAGACTGAGGGACTGACAACCTCAAAACTTTAAGGGTGATGGACTGATTACATCGTCTTCAAGTATCTTCTGCTTCTATCAACTTTTCTGTACTCGACTGAAGAAGCCTACTGTGTAGGCGAAACGTTTCGAAATAAAGATACCTAACTGTTGCATATGTGTCTTACCTAACAACAGAACTAAGAAACTGACTCTCGCTCTCTTCCCGTCCCTACACCAAGACTGTCCTCGCTAGAACTAAGAAACTGACTCTCGCTCTCTTCCCGTCCCTACACCAAGACTGTCCTCGCTAGAACTAAGAAACTGACTCTCGCTCTCTTCCCGTCCCTACACCAAGATTGTCCTCGCTAGAACAACTAAGAAATTGACTCTCGCTCTCTTCCCGTCCCTACACCAAGCCTGTCCTCGCTAGAACAACCAAGAAACTGACTCTCGCTCTCTTCCCGTCCCTACACCAAGACTGTCCTCGCTAGAACAACTAAGAAATTGACTCTCGCTCTCTTCCCGTCCCTACACCAAGACTGTCCTCGCTAGAACAACTAAGAAACTGACTCTCACTCTCTTCCCGTCCCTACACCAAGACTGTCCTTGCTAGAACAACCAAGAAACTGACTCTCACTCTCTTCCCGTCCCTACACCAAGACTGTCCTCGCTAGAACAACTAAAAAACTGACTCACTCTCGCTCTCTTCCCGTCCCTCATTCAGCCAGGAGTGTCCTCTAGTAGTGGTGACTTCTTCGCTGCAATATACTCTCATGTCAGCTCCATCTGAGCAAGTGCAACTTACTGGTAACACACACTGAGAACATGCTATCTATGACTTAACAAAGCTCTATCTATGACTTAATAAGCTCTATCTAGAACAAAACACGGTGTGATAAAGCTTTATCTAGAGGTAAACATGACTTGCTAAAGTTTAATGTGATCCTTTATTGACAACGTTTCGCCCACATAGTGGGCTTTTTTTCAAGTCACAAACAGTTCTGTTTGTGACTTGAAAAAGCCCACTGTGTGGGCGAAACGTTGTCAATAAAGGATCACATCAAACTGCATACGTGTTTATGTTTCCATAGTGTCGGTATTTTATACCATATATTTTCATAACTTGGTAAAACTCTACAGAGGGAAACAAGACTTGCATACATGATAAATTAGACACATGTGCATCATTTGGGTATCTTTAATGAGGAAACGTTTCGCCACAGTGGCTTCATCAGTCCATACAAAGGAGAATGGTGAAGAACAGGAGTTTGAGGTAATCAGTCCCTCAGCCTCGAGTCGAAACGTTTCCTCAATAAAGATACCCAAGTGTTGCACATGTGTCTAATTTATCAAGCAGAAGTAAGACTTCTTACTACAACGTGGAAATGTATGGCATAAAATACCCACCTGGTGGGAAGAAACACACAACTGTAGTATGTGATCCTTTACTGACAACGTTTCGCCCACACAGTAGGCTTTATCAAGTGACACAGATCTGCCCACTCTTCTGTACTCGAATGAAGAAACCTACTGTATGGGCGAAACTTTTCGGAATAACGATACCTAACTGTTGCACATGTGTCTTACCGACACCTGTCTGGGTTAATTAACACTCTGGACATACAAAATCCTAATATTATTATCAAGTGGCTATCGTAACTAAAGTGATGTTATCAATACACTCTTGTTATCTTCCCTAATTGACTCTCATATTAGAGATATCCCTCGCACTACCATCAAAATAATTCAGAGTTCAAATTAAAAAAAATATTCCAGGGATGGGGTCCACGTCATAGGTCGAGACAAGAGAACACTTTGACAAAATGGAAAATCTCCCTGCTATTTAGGCCGAGAAAGGAAAGGTGGGTTACTGAGTTTTCAGTTAGAGATTATTAAAATGACATTAACAAATGCTAAACCCATGTGGGTACAGGGATGCATATCCCCAGGGGAAAGTGGTTCCTCCCCCCTAGGGAAGATGTGCCTCCCCCGGGCTTGTATAGTTTACCTATACACAATTTCAGAGGTCATCGCCCCCGCAACCAGCTCCCAGACCAGGCCTCCAGGTTGACAGCCTGATCAGTAAGACTGTCTGTTGATAAATTAGACACATGTGCAACTCTTGGGTATTTTTATTGTGGAAACGTTTCGCCACACAGTGGCTTCATCAGTCCATACAAAGGAGAATCTTGAAGAACAAGAGGAGAATGAGGTAATCAGTCCCTCAACCTTGAGTCGATGTGGTCAGTCCATCAATCTTGAATAGAATACGGCATACGTGCAGAGAAGGAGCTTATAAACCGTATGGCAGGAGAGGTGCAGCAGTCATAGGTGGTGTCACATTTGTTCAATGTGGAAGTAGGTCGTGCCCAAGAATTAGGCAAGCGAAGAATTCCTAAGTATGCCGTATTCTATTCAAGATTGATGGACTGACCACTTCGACTCAAGGTTGAGGGACTGATTACCTCATTCTCCTCCTGTTCTTCAAGTTTCTCCTACGTATGGACTGATGAAGCCACTGTGTGGCGAAACGTTTCCTCAATAAAGATACCCAAGAGTTGCACCTGTGTCAAATTTATCAACATGTCGGTTCTCTGAACCATTCATCTACAAGACAGTCTGTGCTGGCTGCACGTAGTCCAAAGTAGGCACCACTGGGAGCGAGGTTGTAAAACCTCGCTCCCAGTGGTGCCCACAACCAGTGGTGCCCACAATCAGTGGTGCCCACAACCAGTGGTGCCCACAACCAGTGGTGCCCACAACCAGTGGTGCCCACAACCAGTGGTGCCTACAACCAGTGGTGCCTACAACCAGTGGTGCCCACAATCAGTGGTGCCCACAACCAGTGGTGCCTACAACCAGTGGTGCCCACAATCAGTGGCGCCCACAACCAGTGGTGCCTACAACCGGTGGTGCCCATAACCTCGTGTCTTACCAGACTTAAACCACCACAATCTGTCAAACCTCGTGTCTTCTCACTAGTGACCTGACTTAACAACAAGCACACCTAAGCCTGTAGAATTGAGACACTTATGCAACATATGGGAATCTTTATTCAGGAAACGTTTCGCCACACAGTGGCTTCATCAGTCCAATACAAAGTAGAAAGGCGTAAGGAGAGGAGGAGTTTGAAGTAATCAGTCCCTCAGCCTGGAGTCGATGTGTTCAGTCCATCAATCTTGTAGAATGTACAGCATAGGGCCGTAGACGTGGTTTATATACTGTAGTGAGGTGAGGTGAAGCAGGCGGAGGCGGGGTCATAGTGGTACCATCCACTAGTCGAAGTAGGTCTTCGTCCAAAGGTTGAACAAGTGTTGAAGAATTCTTTGTAACAAGATCCCATGAAGCTGCAGTGTCTGACAGTTGTGATGAATGGTTTGAAAAACCGACAAGTTGTAGAATTGAGACACTTATGCAACATATGGGAATCTTTATTCAGGAAACGTTTCGCCACACAGTGGCTTCATCAGTCCAAAACAATTATGACTGCCTCATTGAGAGCATAGGAAAGAAGGAACACTGCAGCAGACCTACTGGCTCATGTCAGGCAGATCCAGTCACCTACTGGCCTAAGTCAGTCAAGTCCAAGTCACATCCACTTAAGAAGGAAAGAGCAATGCATCAGACCTACTGGCCCAAGCCGGTCAGGTCCAACTTACACTCATCCTATATAGATATATAATTATTATTCATAGGGAAGCGTTAAGCCCATAGAAGTGATAGAGTGCCTAAAGAACAGGAGGTAAACATGGATGCTAAAGGCCAGGGAAGCCTCGCCTGAAGGGTTGAGAAGGTGTAAGCTCTGGGGATGAGGACTCGTAAGACTAGCCAGCTACGGTCCAGCTTTTATACAAGCCGCTGCCTTCATCCCTTTGTCGGGAGATTCAGTGAGTCACAAAACATTGTTTTTCACGCTCTCGCACCACCTGCCATCACCTTTAAAAGAGTCAGTGTTGAATACCAGGCATCCGGGAGAACACAAAATAAAGTTGCAGTAGGAAACAGCGTAATCAGGTCAGTAGGTCACACAGGCGGAAGCTGGAAGGCAGCAAAAACCCAGAGAATACTGACACATGTCTGTGTGCCAGGGTTCCTCTACCGGGTTTCCTCCACACAAGTGCTGTTGTTTTTCCTGCCACCTGCACTTCCAGCCTTCCTACACCAACACTGTCCAATGGCATCACAAATATGGTAAAAAAAAAATCCAGTGTGTGCAGAGCAAAGTTTTACAGATGTTTCACTCTGTGTAGAGCTTTATCAAGTGTTTTACAGATGTTTCACTCTGTGTAGAGCTTTATCAAGTGTACTGACTTTATAATACTCTATATAAAGAAAGCACTGGCGCTCGACAGGTCATGGTAAGAGACCCTTGGGACTATGACAGGCCATGGTAACAGTGGCCATTGGCACTATGATATGTAAGAATGAAGTCGTTGGGAGGTCAGGTCCCTCTCAAATTCAGCCATTCTCACTAGTAGTAGTAGTCCAAGTTGATTTCAGGTCTGTACCAAGATACCCTTGTGTTGCAGTGTCTGACAGAGTGAACATTAAAATGGTATAAAATACCGACAGGTTGTTAGGTAAGACACATATGCAACAGTTAGGTAAATTAGACACATGTGCAACTCTTGGGTATCTTTATTGAGGAAACGTTTCACCTACACAGTAGGCTTCTTCAGTCGAGTACAGAAAAGTTGATAGAGGCAGAAGATACTTGAAGACGATGTAATTAGTCCATCACCCTTAAAGTTTTGAGGTGGTCAGTCCCTCAGTCTGGAGAAGAGTATTGTTCCATAGTCTGAAACAATATAGAGTTGAAGTGACAGGATGGAGCCTTATATACCGCCAAGAGGTGAGATGTAGGCCACTAGTAGAGGTAAGAATGTTCACTCTGTCAGACACTGCAACACAAGGGTATCTTGGTACAGACCTGAAATCAACTTGGACTACTTCTACTAGTGAGAATGGCTGGATCTGAGAGGGACTATGATATGTCATGGTAAGTGACCCTTGCCACCATAGTATGCCATGGTTAACAGTGACCACTGGCACCATAGAATGCCATGGTAACAGTGACCACTGGCAGTGTGACAATCCATAATAACAGTGGCGACTGTTTTATCAGTTCTGGACTCAGAAGTCAGCCGGTCAGTCAGTCATTCTCTCTCTCTCTCTCTCTCTCTCTCTCCCTCTAGCATGTACCTACTATAAATTCACCAGGCTGCTTCCCACTCTTCTAGCAGCTCTCAGAGTTTAGGGTAACAACAACAAGGCCCAAAAAATAATACACCTTTTTTTTCAAACTTTTCATCCTATGTTTCATGTGATGTATAAAATAAAAAAAAAAGGATTTTTTTTATTACCCTCTACGTTTTATTGGAGAAAAGTTTCGAGTTTAGCCAGACTTCCCCTCCCTCCTCTTCCCCTCTTCCGCTCCTCCGATACAAGACAAAATATTTCTGTAATAATCAAACACAATATATATATATAATATATATATATATATATATATATATATATATATATATATATATATATATATATATATATATATATATATATATATATATATATATATATATACAGTCAACGTGTACAAGTCGTGTACTGTCAGTTAACTGATTTCAAATTTTTTTTATCTTAACTTTTTATGGCATCTAAATGTGACTTATTTTCTGACTTTTTTCCTGGCCGAAATTGATTTATTTTGTGTAGGTTTTTTTCTGGGCGCCCCATCACACCCACCAGTGTACCAGTCCAACCTACTTTTGAAGCTACCTAAATTACTTGGTTGATTGACGCTACTCGGCAGTTTGTTCCATTCATCCACAACTCTATACAAGACAAACTTGCTCTGCCCCTCCAGTGTGTAATACTCTCTTGGATGACCTCCAGCCTCTAGCGTCTACAAGGTGTTAAGACTGCGTAGCACTTACATCACTGAGGCCTTGTAGATGAATGGTTCAGAGAACCGACACGTTGTTAAATTAGACACATGTGCAACTCTTGGGTATCTTTATTGAGGAAACGTTTCGCCACACAGTGGCTTCATCAGTCCATACAAAGGAGAAACTTGAAGAACAATAGGAGAATGAGGTAATCGGTCCCTCAACCTTGAATCGATGTGGACAGTCCATCAATCTTGAGTAGAATACGGCATATGAGCGGAGAAGCAGCTTATAACAACATCACTGAGGCCGGCACGGCTACGACAATCGTCCCTCCTACCACTACTTACCATACAACAACGTAGCAGCACATTACTCATGTATCCAGTTTTATTAAATATTTATAACAAACTGAAGGACTTATCGTATGACACAACCCCAAGACAGGTTTTTTCAGTGACTAATAATAGAACGAAACCAATAAAGTTCCTTTAATATGTAAAATATGTGAGCAGCCTTGTTCTGAAGAACAAAGATAACACTCAGCCTCCCCCCTCCCCCTCGCTCCTCATGGTGATACTAAGGTCCTCCACTCCTGAAGATGTTACCTCAAGATGATACCCACCACTCTTCCTCTTTGATAAGATGATCAACGCAGTCCAGCTTCGTGGACAACCTGTAGACAGCTATTGTACCAAGACACGGGTACTTAACAGCTAACTCTGTCCCTTCCTCAAGGACATTACCCCATCAGCAATCATTCCTTCCGCGATTGACTCACATTTAAACAAAAAAATCACTAAAAAAAGAGAATCTGAAGAGAGCACTGCGCAAATTATAGTTTTTACCTTATATGCATTATAACTTATATCAAGAGTGTAATAATATAATGAATGACATAATAGTTACTACCACGGTCTGGCCATATGACCTTACTGCGATAACTTGTATATAATGATAAAAATAAACTCATTTATTAGAATAAATGGTTTAGAAACCCGACAAGTTGATAAACGAGACACTTGTACAGGATCTGGGTAACTTTATTCAGGAAGCACTTAGCCAGTCAGTGGCTTCTTCAGTCCAGTGTAGAGAAACAATGCAAGATGAGGAGTTTGAGGTAATCTTTCCCTCAGCCTCGAGTCGGTATGTTCAGTCCATCAATCTTGATTAATGGACTGAACACATCAACTCCAGGCTGAGGGACTGATTACCTCGAACTCATCTTCCACTGTTTCTCTACACTGGACCGAAGAAGCCACTGGCCGACGAAACGCTTCCTGAATAAAGATACCCAAATGCTGCACAAGTGTCTCATTTATCAAACTCATTTATAATCTTGTAGAAAAGTTTTGTGGGGGGAGGGGGAAGGAAGAAGGAAGATAAAGAGAGGGAAGAAGGAGCACATAACTAACCAGCAAGGTTACCTGGGTGCTGCGGGTGTCAGGGAGCCGAGTGGAGGACGTCAGTCACTTACAGTGGTCTGCCAAGCTGTCAGTTTCTTGTAGAAGCTTTTGTTTATCCTCACTCAGATTATTCTCGTCCTCCTAGTGGACACACTGTTGTTTCTCTCGGGTATGAGAGTCATCAACGAAAATCAACCTCACAACCCGTTTCTTTTAATCACAAAATGAAAAAAGTTTCTGAAAATGTTCTTGGCATTTAATACTGGCTCTTAAAAATGTTACACTTCCTGGGCACTCATCAATGTCAATTTTGTGTATATATCAAGCCAAACTGGTGCGTCATCCACGCTACAATTACGTCAGTTTGAACTAGGCTGCATCAGCCGTTTTAGAGGAGTTTGATTCGCTTCCTACAACAAATTCTACATGGTCAGCATCTATTTTTAACTCCATGTTACACAATTCCGGGAAACGTATCAGAGTGAAGGAGTCATCTTGGTGCTGGAGGGTTTGTGTGCAGGGTGAGACAGCTGTGGGACCCCAATGTAAATAAGTCACTTAGTCTGAATTTTTGGGGGGTTATCCTAGGTTCTCTACACATATGCTGCTATTTATAATTTACGTAACCGTATTTGTGTATACCTGAATATATTCAGGTATACACAAACTTACTGGGATACAGGATACACAATTTAGTATATAAATGGTATACAATACCGACAAGATGAAGAATTAGATACGTGTAACGAGCATGAGCCAGTAGGCCTTCTGCAGTGCTCCTTTCTCATGTTCTTATGCAACATCTGGGTATCTTTATTTGTAGACGTTCAGCCAATCAATGGCTTTATCAGTACAAGGACATGATATGATAAAGCCACTGCTTGGCGAAACGTCTACAAATAGATACCCAGACGTTGCAGGTGTCAATTTTTCCATCAAGCTACACGAGAGGTCTGGGGGTGTTCCCATACCCTGGGGACACTAGGCTTTACCAACCTCGTAACATTTGACAATCCCAACGATAAAAATACACACAATCGTTTTCTATCAGGCTGCAGCACGAGTCACCTCTGTACGGATGCACACTAAATATAATCCACTTACAGCTGACGCCAGCACATTCGTATACTTCATTAACTGATGCGACGTAAACACATGGGGATGCACAAAGAAAGAGGGATATATACGGGTGAACGAGGGAGCTAATAAAAGATACAAGGACAGAAATGAATAAACATCGAGAGGAGTTGCCTCCACCGCCCCAGCTTCCTCACTAAGGCTGGACAGAGAGTAACACACACACACACCCGCTCCCTTTCACGTCCAGACTCACTATAAGCTCAGCTGCTCGACACGCACGTTTTCTACCTCCCAACACTCCCCCTTCATTCCCCCTCCCTTTCCAAGCACCCAAGCATACACACCTCCCATGCCTCCACCAGAGCACCCAAGAGAAACTCTCCCGGCATGGATAGTCCCTCCTGAGAGAACATACAGAGAAGAATGACTAAAATGATTTACTGCGTAAGGAATCTCCCGTATAAAGACAGATTTAGAGCCTTGAATCTCCACTCTCTGGAGAGACGTAGAATGAGGGGAAGATATCAGTGAAGTGTATAAGTGGATGACGGGCATAAACAAAGGTCATATTTGTAGATGAATGGTTCAGAGAACCGGCATGTTGATAAATTAGACATATGTGCAACTCTTGGGTATCTTTATTGAGGAAACGTTTCGCCACACAGTGGCTTCATCAGTCCATACGTAGGAGAAACTTGAAGAACAGGAGGAGAATGAGGTAATCAGTCCCTCAACCTTGAGTCGATGTGTTCAGTATATTCTATTCAAGATTGATATACTGAACACATCGACTCAAGGTTGAGGGACTGATTACCTCATTCTCCTCCTGTTCAAGTTTCTCCTACGTATGGACTGATGAAGCCACTGTGTGACGAAACGTTTCCTCAATAAAGATACCCAAGAGTTGCACATATGTCTAATTTATCAAAGGTGATATTATTAAAGTACTGAGGGTGTCGAACCAGATAAGAACCAGATATAATGGATTTAAGTTGGATAAATTTAGATTTAGAAAGGACAGGTAAGTACCGGTTTTCGAACAGAGTTGTGGATGCGTGGAAAAATCTTCCGAGTAGGGTAATAGAAGCTAAGACTTTGGGTGGCTTTAAAAAGAGATTAGACAAATATATGAGTGGGAGGGGCTAGGTTTGATTGATGTCGTGGGTACGGGAGTAAATTCTTGGGTAGCTTTGGGTTACCTGGAGGTTATTCCGGGGATCAACGCCCCCGCGGCCCGGTCCATGACCAGGCCTCCCGATGGATCAGGGCCTGATCAACTAGGCTGTTACTGCTGGCCGCACGCAGTCCAACGTACGAGCCACAGCCCGGCTGATCCGGCACTGACTTTAGGTATCTGTCCAGCTCTCTCTTGAAGGCAGCCAGGGGTTTATTGGCAATTCCCCTAATGCTTGATGGGAGGCTGTTGAACAGTTTTGGGCCCCGGACACTTATGGTGTTTTCCCTTAGTGTACCAATGGCGCCCCTACTTTTTATTGGGGACATTTTGCATCGCCTGCCCAGTCTTTTACTTTCGTAGGGAGTGATTTCTGTGTGCAGATTTGGGACCATTCCTTCCAAGATTTTCCAAGTGTAGATTATGATATATCTCTCCCTCCTGCGTTCCAACGAGTACAAGTCAAGTGCTTTCAAGCGTTCCCAGTAGTTAAGGTGCTTGACAGAACTTATACGTGCAGTAAAGGATCTCTGTACACTCTCTAGATCTGCGATTTCACCTGCTTTGAATGGAGATGTTAATGTACAGCAGTATTCCAGCCTAGAGAGAACAAGTGATTTGAAAAGGATCATCATGGGCTTGGCATCTCTCGTTTTGAAAGTTCTCATTATCCATCCTATCATTTTCTTTGCACGTTGTGATCCTTGAAAGTGAGATCCTCAGACATTACTACTCCCAGGTCCCTTACATTATTTTTCCGCTCTATTGTATGGCCGGAGTCAGTAGTATACTCTGTTCTAGTTATTATCTCCTCCAGTTTTCCATAACGGAGTAGTTGGAATTTGTCCTCATTGAACATCATATTGTTTACCGTTGCCCACTGGAAAACTGTTTATATCTTCTTGGAGGATAACCGCGTCCTCAGCAGATGACAGCCTCATGCAGATCCTAGTATCATCCGCAAAGGATGATACGGTGCTGTGGTGTATATCTCTGTTTATGTCTGATATGAGGTTAAGGAATAAGATGGGGGCGAGTACTGTGCCTTGTGGAACAGAGCTCTTCACTATGGCAGCCTCCGATTTAACTCTGTTGACCACTACTCTTTGTGTTCGATTTGTTAGGAAGTTGAAGATCCATCTCCCCACTTTCCCAGTTATTCCTTTAGCACGTATTTTATGGGCTATTACGCCATGATCGCATTTGTCAAATGCTTTTGCAAAGTCTGTGTATATTACATTTGCATTCTGATTTTCTTCCAGTGCATCCAAGGCCATGTCATAGTGATCCAGTAGTTGTGAGAGGCAGGAGCGACCTGCCCTGAAACCATGTTGCCCTGGATTGTGCAGATTTTGGGAATCCAGGTGATTTGCAATCCTGCTTCTTAGCACTCTTTCAAAGATTTTTATGATGTGGGACGTCAGAGCTATGGTCTATAGTTCTTAGCTAATGCTTTGCTGCCACCTTTATGGAGTGGGGCTATATCCGTTGTTTTAAGTGACTGTGGAATTTCACCCATGTCCAAGCTCCTCCTCCATAGTGTACTTAGGGCACGCGAGAGGGGTTTCTTGCAGTTCTTAATGAAAACAGAGTTCCACGAGTCTGGGCCCGGGGCTGAGTGCATAGGCATGTTGTCAATGGCTTTTTCGAAATCTATCGGAGTTAGGGTAATGTCGGAAATCTGGCATACATTTATGGAGTTTTGAGGCTCATTCATGAAGAAATCATTTGGGTCGTCGATCCTCAGACCGATTAGTGGTTCACTAAACACAGAGTCGTACTGGGTTTTCAATATTTCACTCATTTCCTTGTTGTCATCTGTGTAAGTCCCATCCTGTCTGAGTAAGGGCCCGATACTAGATGTGGTATTTGCCTTGTTTTTGGCATATGAAAAGAAATATTTTGAATTTCTTTCAATTTCACTAATAGCTTTAAGCTCCTCCTGCCTCTCCTGGTTCCTGTAAGAGTCATTTAGCTTAAGTTCGATAGTTTCCACTTCCCTGGTCAGCGCCTCCTTTCGTGTATCAGATATTCTAGCACTCCTGAGGAGCTCAGTGACTCTTCGTCGTCTTCTGTAGAGGGAGCGTCTTTTTCTCTCCAGTTTACTCCTGCTCTTCTTCTTTCTTAGGGGAATATGCCTAGAACATGCTTCGGCTACCAGGAAGTTGATCCTTTCAAGGCACTGGTTTGGATCCATGTCATTTAAGACATCTTCCCAACATGTTTCGTTTAGGACATGGTTTACCTGGTCCCAGTTGATGTTCTTGTTGTTGAAATTGTATTTTGTGAAGACACCTTCACAGGTACATGCATTCTGCTGTTCAGGACCCCTATGCATGTACGTCTGGACTTCGATTAGATTGTGATCGGAATTAGTTGTTTTTGATATTCTTATGTCTCTTATCAGGTCCTCATTATTTGTGAAGATAAGGTCAAGTGTGTTTTCTAGTCTTGTTGGCTCCACTATCTGCTGGCTTAAGGTGTGTTTTTCGCAGAGACTTAGTAGCTCATGTGTGTGTGACCTTTCATCTGCGCTACCTCCGGGGATTGTTTCAGCTATAACATTATTTGCTACATTCTTCCATTTTGTATGCCTTAGGTTGAAATCACCAAGCAGTAAGATGTTTGGGGATGGAGCTGGAAGGTTTTCCAAACAGTAATCGATTTTCAGTAGCTGTTCCTTGAACTGTTGTGAGGTTGCATCTGGTGGCTTGTATACAACCACAATGACTAGGTTTTGGTTCTCGATCTTTATTGATAGAATTTCAACTACCTCATTTGTGGTGTTCAGCAACTCCGTGCAGATGAGGGACTCTTTGACATACAGGCCAACCCCCCCTTGTTGCCTGTTTTTTCTGTCGCATCTAAAAAGGTTGTAACCACTTATCCATATTTCACTGTCAAAGTGATCTTTTGTGTGAGTCTCTGTGAAGGCTGCAAACATTGCATTAGACTCCACTAGAAGTCCACTGATAAAAGGTATTTTGTTGTTGGTGGATGGCTTAAGGCCCTGTATATTAGCAAATATGAACGAGGTTGTATTCTGTGTTTGTTGGGGGGATTTTGTTATTGGCATCAGTAGTTGTAATTCTGGAGGGCCATGGGTGGCCACTGGCTGCGCCTCCAGTCCAACAAGGCTCCAAGGTGGTGGTAGGGGTGGTTTTGATAAGAACCTGCCCTGTATGGGTCAGTAGGCCTTCTGCAGCGTTCCTCCATTCTTATGTAAGTAATAGAAACTCCAGCTCTGCTAGAAGACAACCTTTGAAGCTGTCGCAGCTGTCTGAATCCTTAATGGAATTCTTGATTATATCCTCACTACCCTATTGAAGTCTTCCAGCTAACTGACAGGTTCAACGCTATGTAACCTATGTCATGGAATATGACAGGGGAAACACAGCTAGCTTTTAATTCCACTATACAACCATCATTGTGGCTGTGACTTGAACTTGCCTAGCATGGGCCAGGCCTGCTGTAATGCTCCTTCTTTATAAGAAGAACATAAGAAGGAACACTGCAGCAAGAAGTTATCATATAACACAGGGAAGCGACACTGCTGACATATACACTTTTGATAAATATATACAAAAAAAAAATCCCAGGCAAACCCAATACTCTCAACTTTTATTTCTCATGGCATAAGTATTCCTTACAAAAGTAATTTTTCACTGAAAACGATCAAGAAAATACAAATAACTGCTTCCTGTTCTACATATGTTGTCCTTAAAATCGATATTTATTACTGAAATGCCACACAGGAAATGATATACATTCTTCTATATTTAATGCTGTTATCAAATTATATACATTAGTCACTGTTTACAATACAGCTTAAAAATATATATGCAATATTATAAGCACCAATACCTATTATTAACAACTCACTCCAGAAAATATACTGCATATATATATATATATATATATATATATATATATATATATATATATATATATATATATATATATATATATATATATATATATATATATATAGTATATGTCGTGCCGAATATGTAAAACTGGTCAATTAGCAAGAACTCATTTAAAATTAAGCCCTTTCTGAAATTTTCTCTTATACGTTTAAAGATATATTTTTTCATTAATGTTAATGTAAAAAAATTTAATTTTGCTCCAAAAGAATCTTAGAAAACTTACCTAACCTTATTATAATAAGAACAATTTATTTTAGCCTAACCCAACTAAATATATTTTAGATTTGTTTACAATAATTTAATACTAAACAAACACAGTGAAATATATTTTTTTCGTTAGGTTCAGAATGATTTTGGCGAAATTATTGCATAAACAAATTTTCACTTGTCCTATATGGCAAGATGATCGTTGCTATTTAAGCCAATATGGCAAGTTCTGCCTATTCGGCACGACATATATATATATATATATATATATATATATATATATATATATATATATATATATATATATATATATATATATATATATATATATATATATATATATATATATATATATATATATATATATATATATATATATATATATTGGAAACTCGTTGTTCGAACGTACTGGACCTCGAACAAACTGGAGTCCGAAGAATTTTGTTCAGAAAAAAAACGACCCGGTTTTCGAACGCTTTACAGGAAAGCCCTGTTTCAAAAAGTACTTTGAAGTGACCTCTCACACTGACCTAACTCTCAGAGACTTTTGGAAACGTCAGATCATCCTCCTCCAGTGTATGAGGCTGATAATTAAAGCCTGGGAAATACTGTTAAGTAAAAGGACACAAGTGCAACTAATGTGACATTTTATTGTGGCAACGTTTCGCGCTCCAGGAGCTTTATCAAGCCATTACATAATGGCTTGATAAAGCTCCTGGAGAGCGAAACGTTGCCACAATAAAATGTCACATTAGTTCCACTTGTGTCCTTTTACTTTACATATTGTCGGTAATTCTACCAACTTCATTACAATCTGGGAAATACTGTTTTGGACATCGAACTTTTCGCAGATCCAACATCACCTAGGAACCAATTAAGTTCAAACACCGGGGTTCCACTGTACACACACACACACACACACACAACAGGTATATAGGTTGACAGCGACCATCCAGGGCAGTGGTTCCCAAACTTTTTCAGCTTGTTACCCAATTTAACATGCCACATAAAGCATGTTACCCCTTTCACAAAATGTTGTTATTATTGATATATATGGCTAAACCTGAACGTATACAGCCTCGCATACTCTGCTAATCCTAGCAAAACCATTGAAAACGTAAGAACCACACATACATTATATATAAAATTAATAATAGCTACAAATTCACAGTAACAGTGGGTAAATACTAACTATATACTGCACAGGGCAGTACACATACATACCAGCTTATGTCTACCTCGGCTGATGCTCACAGATAAACTGACAGTGTGAAATAGAGGCAGCCTCAGGAAGTGAGTGACGCGTACTGGACAGGTCGATCTGGGCTACTGAGTGACTTTTGTCCTGAAGCATACTTGTCAAAATACTTTTGGGTTTCCACACACTTAGCTATATATTTCTTCTTTTCTAATACTGTATATTAGTTTTTGATGTTTATTGTTATTTGGTTTAACTTTATTACTTACTTATAATAGGTTTACTTTACAACTTTATATACTAAGACAAAGTTAACAATAAGCCTCATACCGGGTACCGCATTGTTTTCTTGATTTTCAGAATTCATAACTTTTTTTCTGTCACCCCTCCATTACCCCCCAAAAATGGTTAAATTACCCCCAGGGGGGTAATTTACCCCAGTTTGGGAACCACTGATCCAGGGAGATGCTACCCTTGTGTCATACAAGTGTTATAAAGCTGGTTGAATGTTCTGCACTCTGGCCAGAGAGATACAGTGTACAGGTCAGTGGGAGAGAGCAGAGCCAGTTGTTCTCTTCTGAAACCTGATCTTCGCACATTTTTACACCAGCCTCAAACTCGCCACAACCCACACTCTCCAAATGTAATAACAACAGGGAGCCTAGCCTAGCCAGAAAGTCGAGTAGGTAGCAAGTAACGAAGGGTGTGGCTAAGATGGCAACAACTGTGTGACTGAGATGATAACAATGGTGTGGCTGGGACAACAACGGTGTGGTCAGCTTGGCTATAGTATTTACGTTGATTCAAAGCAGCCATCAACTACAGCAGGCAACAGCCTGGTTGACCAGGCTAGCACCAGATGAGCCTGGCCCAAGGCCGGGCTCCGGGAGTAGGAGACCTAGTCTGGGACCCAGCTGTGTGGCCAGTGACCCCTAAAACCAGCACTGGCTGATTATGGCTATAACCAACCAAACAATGGCATCAGCCAGGAAGACAGGTGTGTGATCAGGTGGTGGGGGGGGGGCGATGATCCCGGCATCATTAACATACAAAAGCCAACAATAGCATCACATAAGGTCACCGTGGAGTGTCTTGCACACTTCTAACACACTTCACACAACTACAACGAAAGATAAATCTTCAACAAAAATCTGCCTGACCACTAGTGTGGAAGGTAAAAACAGTGAATCACTCGCTAACTGGAGATAAGCTACAGAAAAATACAACAATTTTTGCTGTATTTTTCTTGTATCAAGGTACTATGAGAGTCTTTCAATGTTTATTATGCTAATTGCCGTAGTGCTAGGAATAAGATGGACGAGTTGAGATTAGTTGCTAGTGCAGGTAACATTGGTGTATTTGCCTTAACTGAGACGTGGTTTAATTCAAAAAGTCGGGACATGCCTGCGGAATGTCATATTCAGGGTTTTAAATTGTTCCAAGTAGATAGAAGTATCGGGAAGGGGGGTGGGGTGGCATTGTATGTCCGAGATCGCTTGAACTGTTGCATAAAAACGGGTATTAAGTCTGAAGTAACACATACAGAGTCTGTTTGGATAGAATTTTCAGAGGGGCATGAAAAACTGATTTTAGGAGTGATATACCGTCCCCCAGACTTAGATAGGGACCAAGGGAGACTACTATGGGAGGAAATTGTTAAGGCCACAAGGCACGATAATGTAGTAATTCTAGGAGACTTTAACTTTAGTCATATTGATTGGAATTTCTTGACTGGGAATTTAGAATCATACGACTTCTTAGAAGTAGTTCAGGATTGTTTTTTGAAGCAGTTTGTGACAGAACCTACAAGGGGAAATAACCTGCTTGACTTAGTTATGGCAAACAATGAATCCCTTGTTAATAATTTAGAAATTTCAGAGGAACTGGGTGCTAGCGACTACAAATCAATTACATTTAGCATTGAATGGAAGTACGATAGTAGCGATAACTCAGTAACAGTCCCAGATTTTCGCTTAGCAGATTACGTTGGGCTTAGAGAACACTTATCATCTGTTGACTGGGGTAACGAAGTGAGCTATCAATATGACAGTTTTCTGAACACTATACATGCTGCTCAAAGAACGTTTATCCCATATAAAGAAATTAGATCAAATAGAAATGACCCAAAATGGATGAATAATAGGCTCAAATATCTACTAGGGCATAAGAAAGGAATTTATAGGCGTATCAAAAGAGGTGAGGGTCATCTTATATTGACATTAAGAGGGACATTAAAAAGGGGATAAGAAAAGCTAAAAGGGACTATGAAATTAAAGTTGCTAGGGATTCTAAAACTAACCCAAAAAGTTTTTCCAGGTCTATAGAACAAAAGTTAGAGATAAAATAGGTCCCCTTAAAAATAACTATGGGCACCTTACTGACAAAGAGAATGAAATGTGCTCGATTTTTAATAATTATTTTCTCTCAGTTTTTACACAGGAAGACACTAACAATATTCCAGTAATTAATTTTTATAGTGGGCTAGAATAGGATAAATTATGTAACATCACAGTCACTAGTGAAATGGTTGTGAAGCAGATAGACAGACTGAAGCAAAATAAGTCGCAGGGTCCTGATGAGGTTTTTTCAAGGGTTCTTAAGGAATGCAAAATGGAACTCTGTGAATCATTAACTAATATTTTTAATTTATCTCTTCAAACAGGTGTAGTGTTTGATATGTGGAAGATGGCTAATGTAATTCCTATTTTTAAAACAGGGGACAAGTCGTTACCGTCAAATTACCGCCCAATAAGCCTGACCTCAATTGTAGGCAAATTACTAGAGTCAATTATAGCTGAGATTATAAGAAGCCATCTCGATAAGCATAGCTTGATTAATGATACTCAGCATGGATTCACAAGAGGCCGGTCTTGTCTAACTAATTTATTAACTTTCTTCAGTAAAGCTTTTGAGGCTGTTGACCACGATAAAGAATTTGATATTATTTACTTAGATTTTAGTAAGGCTTTTGATACAGTTCCGCACCATAGATTGTTAAAGAAAGTGGCAGTTCATGGCATTGGGGGAAAAGTGCTCTCGTGGATCGAGTCATGGCTCACTGACAGGAAGCAGAGTGTGTCCATAAATGGGGTTAAATCCGAGTGGGGATCTGTAACAAGTGGCGTTCCACAGGGATCAGTCTTGGGCCCGTTGTTGTTTATAATATATATCAATGATCTTGATGAGGGAATTACTAGTGATATTAGCAAATTCGCCGATGACACAAAGATAGGTAGGATAATTGATTCAAACGTAGATGTTATGGAACTTCAGGAGGATTTAAACAAACTCTATTCTTGGTCAGAAAAGTGGCAGATGCAGTTCAATGTAGATAAATGCAAGGTTCTGAAGCTCGGGAGTGCCCATAACCCTAGTACTTATAAGTTAAATGATGAAGAACTTAGCCATACAGATTGCGAAAAGGACTTGGGGGTTATGGTGAGCAGCAACCTTAAACCAAGACAGCAATGCCTAAGCGTACGTAATAAGGCAAATAGATTACTGGGATTTATATCAAGAAGTGTAAGCAACAGAAGTCCAGAGGTCATACTGCAGCTTTATACATCATTAGTAAGGTCTCACCTAGATTATGCAGCTCAGTTCTGGTCTCCATATTACAGAATGGACATAAATTCGTTAGAAAACATTCAGCGTAGGATGACTAAATTAATACATAGCATTAGAAATCTTCCTTATGAAGAAAGATTGAAGACTCTTAAGTTACATTCACTTGTTAGACGAAGAATGAGGGGAGACCTGATCGAAGTGTATAAGTGGAAGATAGGTATTAATAAAGGGGATATTAATAAGGTCTTGAGGATGTCTCTCCAAGAGAGAACCCGCAGTAATGGATTTAAATTAGATAAGTTTAGATTTAGAAAGGACATAGGAAAGTATTGGTTTGGAAATATGGTAGTTGATGAGTGGAACAGTCTACCTAGTTGGGTTATTGAGGCTGGGACTTTGGGTAGTTTCAAATTTAGGTTGGATAAGTACATGAGTGGGAGGGGTTGGATTTGAGTGGGACTTTCACATCAGAGCTTATTTCTTGGGTGGCATTCAAAATTGGGTTGGGCAAATGTTTTGTTAGTGGGATGAATTGTAAAGGACCTGCCTAGTATGGGCCAACAGGCCTCCTGCAGTGTTCCTCCTTTCTTATGTTCTTATGTTCTATGAGAAGTCAAGAAAACGCTTGGAAGTTCATTATTTTTTCAAAGTGGTTGTTTTGCATATTGTAATATTTCCTGTTTAATGTGATCTTTTCGCATATATAAACATAAGCCCACGTGGATGATTAATAGTGGTGGTGGAAGCAGGAATCATTGTCCGCTAAGTGATACACAAGTCTCTCCTGGTGGTCGATCCCAACACTAAAGAGTGAATCGTTTAAGTCTCGATAATACGTATTTAAGAATGTGTGCAGAAGTTTGCAACATGACTTACTTGAGCGCTGAAAGGGATGCATTTATAAAGACAGATTCGAGGCACTGAACCTGGCTACCCTGGAGGATGGGAGGATAAGAGGAAACATCAGAACGACGTAAAAAATCCCAAGAGGAATCGACATAAAGGGAGAGTGTTGGAGAGAAGTCCATGTGCCAGAGGCTATTAAAAAAACAGTGGATATATTACAATGGTTTTCTATAGTCCAAAGACGGTAAAGAAACGTAATAAACTAGATGAGAAAATGGAGGCAAACTGCATTCACAGTTTCAAGCATAGGTATGACAAAGATCTGGGAGGTCACAATCCAGTAAATGTCCGACACCATAGTTCATGAGCCGGGGTCAGGAGCTGTGACTCAACTACCTCAACCACAACTCGGTGAGTACAAACACGCAGATAAGGGGTACAGCCCCTCCCCCCCACACGATAAGAAATAACATTACTAATAGCAAGAGTGTCAGGTTGACCATATCTTGATAACGAGATATTATGATATCAAGTTATCCCCTCACTTCAACTTACTGGTTTGCTACATATTAAGCTTTACACACACACACACACACACACACACACACACACACACACACACACACACACACATACACACACACATACACACACACAAATAGGTGAGTATACATACACACACAGGAGCTCGGACTCGACCCCCGCAACCTCAACTAGGTGAGTACACACACATACACACACACACAACATACACACACATACATACACACACACATACACACACACACACACACAGACAAAGATATTACAGAAGTAGTATCGGCAATGGCTACATCAAACACAGACAACAGGTCTGAAGGAAGCATGGAAACTAAACTGTATGCATAGGGCCTGTCAAACCCACATGGGGCCAAAACAAAGACAGGGAGCACACTAGGACAGAACGAGAGGTTGGAAGACATTGAAGGAACTAGGACATGTGCAAGGACCTTACCAGATACCTGTGGGGGCCAGGAACAGGTGAGCAAGAAGGACAAACCAAGAAGCATAGGGGCCATAACTAGGGAAGGGACTGAAGGAAGGAACACTCCACGGGAAGGAACTAAAACACATCAGAGGATGCAATGGGAGTCACAGTGGGAGGTGGAAAGGGAGAGATCCGTGTTTGCCTATGGGCTAGACGAAGCTAAAGGTGAAACTTATGACGAAAGAAAGCAGGAGGAGAAAAAAGAGACTGAAGATATCATGGAGGTGATAGGCGAGGGGGACATGACCCAGGTGGCAAATTTTCGGAGAATCGGGTGGTTCACAAAGAAAAGGAATCGGCCTCTCAAAGTAATTTTCAAGGCAGAATCAACCCGAGCCATGATCCTACAGGAGAAAGCACGGCTCAGAGGCAAGCAGGAGTTCTGGAGTGTGTACCTCGATCGAGACAGAACACAGGACGAAAGGAAGACAATGAAAGAGAGAGTTCAAAAACGAAAGGAGAAATGGGAGGAAATGAAAAAGGAGAGCAGAATAACCCAGGATCAAATGGAAGGACAAGCGCACCCCCCAGAAACACCTGCAGAAGGACTCCAGCCACGACACCCCCAAGGCAACTGAACAATCCAAACCAACCATCACACACCAATCCCTCTGTTTCCACCCCCTGCACCACAGTTACAGTATTAGAACAGAAGTTGAAGGTTTGGTACACAAATGCAGATGGATTAACGAATAAACATGAGGAATGGCAAGAAAGAATCAATGAGAAGTCCCCAGACATCATAGCAGTTACAGAAACAAAACTCACGGAGACAATAACAGATGCAATCTTCCCACCAGGATACCAGATCATGAGGAAAGATAGAAGGGGAAGGGGGGGAGGGGGGGTTGCTCTGCTCGTAAAAAACAGATGGAAATTCGAGAAAATGGAAGGCATAGATGAGACGGGAGAAAGAGACTACATAGCAGGTACACTTCAGTCTGGGAAACACAAAGTGGTCATTGCAGTGATGTATAATCCACCACAGAACTGCAGGAGGCCAAGAGAGGAATATGAAGAGAGCAACAGAGCAATGGTGGACACACTTGCTGAGGTGGCAAGAAGAGCTCACTCCAGCAGAGCAAAGTTGCTGGTTATGGGGGATTTCAACCACAGGGAGATTGGGAAAACCTGGAGCCACATGGGGGTCCCGAAACATGGAGAGCCAGGATATTGGAAGTGGTGCTGGAAAACCTCATGCACCAACATGTTAAGGACACTACCAGAGTGAGAGGGGAGGATGAACCAGCAAGATTGGACCTTGTGTTCACCCTGGGCAGCTCAGACATTGAGGACATCAAGTATGAGAGTCCCCTAGGAGCTAGCGACCACGTGGTTCTGTGCTTTGAATACATAGAGCTGCAAGTGGAGAGAATAACAGGAGTTGAATGGGAAAAGCCTGACTATAAAAGAGGGGACTACATAGGGTTGAAGAACTTCCTGCGGGAGGTCCAGTGGGACAGAGAACTGGCAGGAAAGCCAGTAAATTAAATGATGGAATATGTAACAACAAAATGCAAGGAGGCAGTGAAAAGGTTTATTCCCAAGGGCAACAGTAACAACGGGAAGACCAGAACGAGCCCCTGGTTTACCCGGCGGTGTAAGGAGGCAAAAACAAAGTGCAATAGAGAATGGAAAAAGTACAAAAGGCAGAGAACACACAAAAATAGGGAGATCAGTCGCAGAGCCAGGAATGAGTACGCACAGGTAAGGAGGGAGGCCAAGCGACAGTATGAAAATGACATAGCATCGAGAATCAAGACTGACCCAAAACTGTTGTATAGCCACATCAGGAGGAAGACAACAGTCAAAGACCAGGTGATCAGATTAAGAACAGAAGGTGGAGAGCTCACAAGAAATGATCAGGAGGTATGTGAGGAGCTGAACAGGAGATTTAAGGAAGTTTTTACAGTAGAGACAGGAAGGGCTGTGGGAAGACAGCACAGAAGGGAACATCAAGAGGGAATATACCAACAAGTGTTGGATGACATACGAACAACTGAGGAGGAGGTGAAGAAGCTCTTAAGTGACCTTGACACATCAAAGGCGATGGGAACGGACAACATCTCCCCATGGGTCCTTAGAGAAGGAGCAGAGATGCTGTGCGTGCCTCTAACCACAATCTTCAACACATCCCTTGAAACTGGGCAACTACCTGAGAAATGGAAGACAGCTAATGTAGTCCCCATATTTAAGAAAGGAAACAGAAACGAGGCACTAAACTACAGACCTGTCTCTCTGACATATATTGTGTGCAAAGTCATGGAGAAGATTATCAGGAGGTGAGTGGTCGAACACCTGGAAAGGAATAAGATTATAAATGAAAACCAGCATGGGTTCATGGAAGGCAAATCTTGTATCATAAACCTCCTTGAGTTTTATGACAAGGGAACAGAAGACACGAGAGAGAGGGGTGGGTAGATTGCTTTTTCCTAGACTGCAGGAAGGCCTTTGACACAGTTCCCCACAAGAGATTAGTGCAGAAGCTGGAGGATCAGGCGCATGTAAAAGGGAGGGCACTGCAATGGATAAGGGAATACCTGACAGGGAGGCAGCAACGAGTCATGGTACGTGAAGAGGTATCACAGTGGGCGCCTGTTATGAGCGGGGTCCCACAGGGGTCAGTTCTAGGACCAGTGCTATTTTTGATATATGTGAACGACATAATGGAAGGAATAGACTCTGAAGTGTCCCTGTTCGCAGATGACGTGAAGTTGATGAGAAGAATTAAATCGGACGAGGATGAGGCAGGACTGCAAAGAGACCTGGACAGGCTGGACATGTGGTCCAGTAACTGGCTTCTCGAATTCAATCCAGCCAAATGCAAAGTCATGAAGACTGGGGAGGGGCAAAGACGACCGCAGACAGAGTATAGGCTAGGTGGACAAAGACTACAGACCTCACTCAGGGAGAAAGACCTTGGGGTGACCATAACACCGAGCACATCACCGGAGGCACACATCAACCAAATAACCGCTGCAGCATACGGGCACCTGGCAAACCTGAGAATAGCGTTCCGATACCTTAATAAGGAATCGTTCAAGACGCTGTACACTGTGTATGTTAGGCCCATACTGAAGTATGCAGCACCAGTCTGGAACCCACACCTGGTCAAGCATGTCAGGAAGTTAGAGAAAGTACAAAGGTTTGCAACAAGGCTAGTCCCAGAGCTCAAGGGAATGTCGTACGAGGAAAGGTTAAGGGAAATCGGACTGACGCAACTGGAGGACAGAAGGGTCAGGGGAGACATGATAACGACATACAAGATACTGCGGGGAATAGACAGGGTGGACAGAGATAGGATGTTCCAGAGAGGGGACACAGGGACAAGGGGTCACAACTGGAAGCTGAAGACTCAGACGAGTCACAGGGACGTTAGGAAGTATTTCTTCAGTCATAGAGTTGTCAGCAAGTGGAATAGCCTAGCAAGTGAAGTAGTGGAGGCAGGAACCATACATAGTTTTAAAAAGAGGTATGACAAAGCTCAGGAAGCAGAGAGAGAGAGGACCCAGTAGCGATCAGTGAAGAGGCGGGGCCAGGAGCTGAGTCTCGACCCCTGCAACCACAATTAGGTGAGTACAATTAGGTGAGTACACACACACACACACATAAACACACACATACACACACACCCAACACACACACACATATACATACACACATACACACACACACACACACACACACACACACACACACACACACACACACACACACACACACACACAAGATATACACACAAACACACACACACACACACACACACACACACACAAACACACACACACAACACACAACACACAACACACACACACACACACACACACACACACACACACACACACACACACACACACACACACACACACACACACACACACACACACACACACACACACACACACACACACACACACACACAAAGATCTTCAACACATCATTTGAAACTGGGCAACTCCCTGAGGTATGGAAAATGGCAAATGTAGTCCCAATTTTTAAAAAGGGAGACAGACATGAGGCACTAAACTACAGACCTGTATCACTAACGTGTATAGTATGCAAGGTCATGGAGATCATCATCAGGAGGAGAGTGGTGGGGCACCTGGAAAGAAACAAGTGTATAATTGACAACCAGCACGGTTTCAGGGAAGGAAAATCCTGTGTCACAAACCTACTAGAGTTTTATGACAAGGTGACAGAAGTAAGACAAGAGAGAGAGGGGTGGATCGACTGCGTATTTTTGGACTGCAAGAAGGCCTTCGACACAGTTCCTCACAAGAGGTTACTGCAAAAGCTAGAGGACCAGGCACACATAACAGGAAAGGCACTGCAATGGATCAGAGAATATCTGACAGGGAGGCAACAACGAGTCATGGTACGCGACGAGGTGTCAGAGTGGGCGCCTGTGACAAGCGGGGTTCCACAGGGGTCAGTCCTAGGACCTGTGCTGTTCTTGGTATACGTGAACGACATAACGGAAGGGATAGACTCAGAAGTGTCATTGTTTGCAGATGATGTGAAGTTAATGAGAAGAATAAAATCGGATGAGGATCAGGCAGGACTACAAAGAGACCTGGACAGGCTACAAGCCTGGTCCAGCAACTGGCTCCTTGAATTTAACCCTGCCAAATGCAAAGTCATGAAGATTGGGGAAGGGCAAAGAAGACCGCAGACACAATATAGTTTAGATGGCCAAAGACTGCAAACCTCACTCAAGGAAAAAGATCTGGGGGTGAGTATAACACCGAGCATATCTCCTGGCTCAATCTGAAAGATAGAGAGATGCCCTCTGAATGTCACATACAAGGCTATAAATTATTCCACACTGACAGGGTCAACAGGAAAGGTGGTGGAGTAGCGATGTATGTCAGAGACAATTTAAATTGTTGTGTTAGACAAGATATTAAATTAGAAGCGTCAGCCACTGAATCTGTTTGGTTACAGCTTCTCGAGGGCCGAGAAAAACTAATTTTGGGTGTGATTTACAGGGCCCCAAATCTTGATAGGGAGTGCAGTAAACTTCTATGGGACGAAATTCGTAAGGCATCTACATACGAAAATGTTGTGCTAATGGGAGATTTCAACTATAGACAGATTGACTGGAGCAATTTGACAGGAAATTTAGAGTCAGGTGACTTTCTTGATACGATCCAGGATTGTTTTTTAAAACAGTTTGTGACAGAGCCAACTAGGGGAAATAACCTCCTTGACTTGGTTCTTGCCAGTAGAGAAACACTAATTAATAATCTTGAGGTTAATGATGAGCTTGGGGAAAGTGATCACAAATCACTCAGTTTTAATATATCATGGAATTCCCCTAATAATGGCAATCAAGTCTCCGTCCCTGACTTTCGCTTGGCTGATTTCATAGGACTGAAAAATTACTTAGGTGGGCTGAACTGGAATGACCTGACTAAGGGTCAGGTAGGTGGTGATGGTTGCCGATATGATGCTTTCCAGGGCATAGTTCTAGCTGCTCAGTCAAATTATGTTCCAAATAGGGAAATCAGATCAAACAAAAATGATCCTAAATGGATGAACAATAGATTAAAATATCTGATTGGTCAAAAGAGAGGCATATATAGGCAAATCAAAAGAGGAGAGGGGCAATTGAGAAATCGATATATTCAGTTAAAGAGAGAAATAAAAAAGGGAATTAGAAAAGCAAAAAGAGATTATGAGGTTAAAGTTGCAAGAGAATCGAGGACTAACCCAAAAGGATTCTTTCAGGTATACAGAAGTAAGATCAGGGACAAGATAGGCCCACTCAAAAGTTCCTCGGGTCAGCTCACTGACAGTGATAAGGAAATGTGTAGAATTTTTAACACATACTTCCTCTCAGTTTTTACACAGGAGGATACCAGCGATATTCCAGTAATGATAAATTATGTAGAACAGGACGATAATAAACTGTGCACTATTAGGGTCACAAGTGACATGGTCCTTAGGCAAATAGATAAATTAAAACCTAACAAATCCCCAGGCCCTGATGAACTGTATGCAAGGGTTCTAAAGGAATGTAAAGAGGAGCTTAGCACACCTTTGGCTAATCTTTTCAACATATCACTACAAACTGGCATGGTGCCAGATAAGTGGAAAATGGCAAATGTGATACCTATTTTCAAAACAGGTGACAGGTCCTTAGCTTCGAACTATAGACCAATAAGCCTAACCTCCATAGTGGGAAAATTTATGGAATCAATAATTGCCGAGGCAGTTCGTAGCCACCTTGAAAAGCATAAATTAATCAACGAATCTCAGCATGGTTTTACAAAGGGGCGTTCCTGCCTTACGAATTTATTAACTTTTTTCACTAAGGTATTTGAGGAGGTAGATCATGGTAATGAATATGATATTGTGTATATGGACTTCAGTAAGGCTTTTGACAGGGTCCCACATCAGAGACTATTGAGGAAAATTAAAGCACATGGAATAGGAGGAGAAATTTTTTCCTGGATAGAGGCATGGTTGACAAATAGGCAGCAGAGAGTTTGCATAAATGGGGAGAAATCAGAGTGGGGAAGCGTCACGAGCGGTGTTCCACAGGGGTCAGTGTTGGGCCCCCTGCTGTTCACAATCTACATAAACGACATAGATGAGGGCATAAAGAGCGACATCGGCAAGTTTGCCGATGACACCAAAATAGGCCGTCGAATTCATTCTGACGAGGACATTCGAGCACTCCAGGAAGATTTGAATAGACTGATGCAGTGGTCGGAGAAGTGGCAGATGCAGTTTAATATAGACAAATGCAAAGTTCTAAATGTTGGACAGGACAATAACCATGCCACATATAAACTAAATAATGTAGATCTTAATATTACGGATTGCGAAAAAGATTTAGGAGTTCTGGTTAGCAGTAATCTGAAACCAAGACAACAGTGCATAAGTGTTCGCAATAAAGCTAATAGAATCCTTGGCTTCATATCAAGAAGCATAAATAATAGGAGTCCTCAGGTTGTTCTTCAACTCTATACATCCTTGGTTAGGCCTCATTTAGATTATGCTGCACAGTTTTGGTCACCGTATTACAGAATGGATATAAATTCTCTGGAAAATGTACAAAGGAGGATGACAAAGTTGATCCCATGTATCAGAAACCTTCCCTATGAGGATAGACTAAGGGCCCTGAAACTGCACTCTCTAGAAAGACGTAGAATTAGGGGGGATATGATTGAGGTGTATAAATGGAAGACAGGAATAAATAAAGGGGATGTAAATAGTGTGCTGAAAATATCTAGCCTAGACAGGACTCGCAGCAATGGTTTTAAGTTGGAAAAATTCAGATTCAGGAAGGATATAGGAAAGTACTGGTTTGGTAATAGAGTTGTGAATGAGTGGAACAAACTCCCAAATACCGTTATAGAGGCCAGAACGTTGTGTAGCTTTAAAAATAGGTTGGATAAATACATGAGTAGATGTGGGTGGGTGTGAGTTAGACCTGATAGCTTGTGCTACCAGGTCGGTTGCCGTGTTCCTCCCTTAAGTCAATGTGACCTGACCTGACTAGGTTGGGTGCATTGGCTTAAGCCGGTAGGAGACTTGGACCTGCCTTGCATGGGCCAGTAGGCCTTCTGCAGTGTTCCTTCGTTCTTATGTTCTTATGTTCTTAGATAACTGCTGCAGCATACGGGCGCCTGGCAAACCTACGGATAGTGTTCCGATACCTCAGTAAGGATTCGTTTAAGATTCTGTATACCATCTACGTCAGGCCCATACTGGAGTATGCAGCACCAGTTTGGAATCCACACCTAGTCAAGCACGTCAAGAAATTAGAGAAAGTGCAAAGGTTTGCAACAAGACTAGTCCCAGAGCTACGGGGATTGTCCTATGAAGAAAGGTTGAGGGAAATCGGCCTGACGACACTGGAGGACAGGAGGGTCAGGGGAGACATGATAACGACATATAAAATACTGCGCGGAATAGACGAGGTGGACAAAGACGGGATGTTCCAGAGATGGGACACAGACACAAGAGGTCACAATTGGAAGTTGAAGACTCAGATGAATCAAAGGGATGTTAGGAAGTATTTCTTCAGTCATAGAGTAGTCAGGCCTTGGAATAGCCTAGAAAGTGATGTAGTGGAGGCAGGAACCATACATAGTTTTAAGGCGAGGTATGATAGAGCTCATGGGGCAGGGAGAGAGAGGACCTAGTAGCAATCAGCGAAGAGGCGGGGCCAGGAGCTGAGAGTCGACCCCTGCAACCACAAATAGGTGAGTACACACACACACACACACACACACACACACACACACACACACCTGATATCTCC
>NC_091374.1:2641117-2643617 GCF_038502225.1 Cherax quadricarinatus | reverse complement strand
GCATATGCAGACGACTGTACACTGACATTCACTTATCCAAGAGAAGAAATGCCAGCTGCTCTAAGCTACATCAATCACCAGCTGAGAGCTATATCAGCTTGGGGAAATAGATGGCAAGTAACATTTGCACCTGAGAAAACGCAAATGATGATCGTCTCTAGGCACCATGATGGTAATGCTGGTGCAGTAGTAAGGATGAATGGGACGATGTTGGCACCTGGAGAAGAAGTTGATATCCTTGGGGTGAAATTTGACTCAAACTAACAATGAAGAACCATGTTGTAAATCTTGCAAACAAGGCAGCCAGGAAGCTTACAGCACTTCGCCGTATCTCGCATCAGCTTGACAGTAGGGGTTGCAAGATCCTGTACGAGAACACAAGTATGCTCACACCTTGAGTATGCTCCACTTTCTTGGTTTGCCTGCCCCCCTCTCATCTGCGACTGCTTGACAGAGTAGAGAACAGAGCAAGACGTCTCATCTCTCGCCTGGACCCATCCTGGATAGATCTGTCATTTCAGCAGAGCCTTCAACATAGGAGGGATGTGGGTGGGGGTGGCCTTACTGTTATGTACAAGGCCAATATTGTCAAAGTACCACACTTGGATCCACTTCGAGGACAGCGTGAAACAAGCTTTTATGCCACAAGACGGGCAGAAAGCAGCAACTTCACTCTGGCTGTACCCTTCTCCAGAACATCACTCCATCTGAGATCATACATACCCAGGATGACTCGAGTATGGAACACATTCGTACAGCATAATGATGTCAACGAGATAAAGTCAGTTGATCAAATGAAAATGCTGGCCCACAGATGGCTCCAACTTCATCCTGTTCCGTACTTGTATGTCTCATAACAATAAAAATGCTTTCAAATGAGCTGATGTAGGTAACAGCTCTTAGCTTGCCAATAAAGTTAAGAATCATTAACCTGTAATATAGCTGTCAATAAAGCTAGGATCCTTAACCTTGTCAAACCCTGTGTAAAAAAAAAAAAAAAAAAGGGGAGGGGGAGAGAGAGAGGGAGGGAGAGAGAGAGAGAGAGAGAGAGAGAGAGAGAGAGAGAGAGAGAGAGAGAGAGAGAGAGAGAGAGAGAGAGAGAGAGGGAGAGAGAGAGAGAGAGGGAGAGAGAGAGAGGGAGAGAGAGAGGTAGAGAGAGAGAGAGAGAGGGGGAGAGAGAGAGGGGGGGGAGAGAGAGACAGAGACAGAGCTAGACAGACAGAGACAGATAGACAGAGACAGAGAGAGAGAGAGAGAGAGAGAGAGAGAGAGAGAGAGAGAGAGAGACAGAGGGAGAGAGAGATAGACAGAGAGAGAGAGAGAGAGAGAGAGAGAGAGAGAGAGAGAGAGAGAGAGAGAGAGAGAGAGAGAGAGAGAGAGAATGAGTACTAGCACATACACTAACCTTTCTGGCCTATTAATAATAAATAGCGCGTAATGGAGAGCATTCGTACCAAAGTACTATTACTACTACTATTAATATTGCCACCACTGATACTACCACCACCACTAATAATAATAATAATAATAATAATAATAATAAATACCGTGGCAATAATATAGTTGTATAATTATTTCAACATTTATAATTACAATCAAGAATTTAATTTATTCATTAAATTCGCATTAAACACCAACAAGAGTAGCAGCAGCAGAGGCAGCAGCAGAGGCAGCAGCAGCAGAGGCAGCAGCAGCAGCAGAGGCAGCAGCAGAGGCAGCAGCAGCAGCAGAGGCAGCAGCAGAGGCAGCAGCAGAGGCAGCAGCAGCAGCAGAGGCAGCAGCAGCAGCAGAGGCAGCAGCAGCAGCAGCAGAGGCAGCAGCAGCAGCAGCAGCAGCAGCAGCAGCAGCAGAGGCAGCAGCAGCAGCAGAGGCAGCAACAGCAGAGGCAGCAGCAACAGAAGCAGCAGCGGCGGCAGCAGCAGCAGAGGCAGCAGCAGCAGCAGCAGCAGCAGCAGAGGCAGCAGCAGCAGCAGTGTATAATGTTATCATTAACCACAGAAAGATAGGCTTGACGAGTATGTAAACAGCAAAACCTTGACGAAGACTTAACGAAGATAAAAGTAGAAATTTACCGTGATGATTTACCCCGTGACTGTCATCAAGGGTCTTCTACCCCGTGACTGTCATCAAGGGTCTTCTACCCCGTGACTGTCATCAAGGTTCTTCTACCCCGTGACTGTCATCAAGGGTCTTCTACCCCGTGACTGTCATCAAGGTTCTTCTACCCCGTGACTGTCATCAAGGGTCTTCTACCCCGTGACTGTCATCAAGGGTCTTCTACCCCGTGACTGTCATCAAGGGTCTTCTACCCCGTGACTGTCATCAAGGGTCTTCTACCCCGTGACTGTCATCAAGGTTCTTCTACCCCGTGACTGTCATCAAGGGTCTTCTACCCCGTGACTGTCATCAAGGTTCTTCTACCCCGTGACTGTCATCAAGGTTCTTCTACCCCGTGACTGTCATCAAGGGTCTTCTACCCCGTTAATGTCATGGTTTCAGT
>NC_091374.1:2583617-2633617 GCF_038502225.1 Cherax quadricarinatus | reverse complement strand
CCTAGAAACCTGACTGTATCACGTTCGGGGATACGGGAGCCATAGAGATACAAAGGATGATCGGAGATGACAGAGCGTCTAGTGAAAGTAATCTGGTGAGTTTTGGTACTGGAAAATTTAAACCCATGCGTGGTGGCCCAAGTGGAAACACGGTCGACCGCATGCTGGAGAGAAACGGCAATAAGATGACAGTCAGCGCCTGCACAAGCAATAGCGAAGTCATCAACATAGAGTGATGACCAAATATTGGGTGGAAGAACAGAGGCCAAATCATTTATAGCAAGGAGAAAAAGCGCTGTGCTCAGAACACATCCCTGAGAGACTCCTTCAGCTTGGATGAAGTCCGGGGAAAGCACATTATTGACTCGAACACGGAAATGTCTGTCAGTTAAAAAGGTCTTAAGGAAGGATGGGAGATTGCCTCGGAGGCCTAAGGAGTGGGCCTGGGCCAAAATATTATACCTCCAAGTTGTGTCATATGCCTTCTCAAGGTCAAAAAATATGGCAATATCCGAGTGATTATTCGCAAAGGCACTATGAACATACGTATCCAAGCGTAGTAAGGGGTCTATGGTAGAACGGCCCTTACAAAAGCCATATTGACTAGCGGAGAGACTGTTGTGTGTCTCTAAATACCACATTAAACGTCGATTTACCAGACGTTCCATCACTTTGCAAACTGCACTAGTAAGAGCGATGGGACGATAGTGGGAGGCATCATGTCCTGTAGTACCCGGCTTGCGGAAAGGGAGAACAATGGCAGATTTCCACAACTGGGGAAGAACTCCTTGTGTCCAAATAAGATTGAAGAGGTGTAAGAGGACTACAAGGGCTGACTGATGTAAATGTTGTAACATACGAATATGAATGTCGTCAGGCCCAGCTGCCGATGATCGGCAAGCTGAGAGTGTTGCCTCCAGTTCCTGAAGTGTAAAAGGTACATTATACTGTTCTTCTCTGAGAGAAGAAAAGTCCAAGGGTACTAACTCTCTGGCAGACTTTGAGGAAAGAAACGAGGGGCATAGATGGAGCCCCCGGGAAATACGGACCAGATGAGTGTCAATTTCAATGGCAACGTCAAGAGGGTTTGCTACATCAACACCAGCGACCCATAGAACAGGAGCCGGGTCAGGAGAGTATTTACCACTCAATTTCCTCACTTTTTTCCAGACTGCACTCATAGAGGAAGCAGAGGTGATGGTGGAAACATAGTCTCGCCAGGAAGTGCATTTAGCGTCACGGATGACACGGCGAGCGATTGCACGCTTCTGCTTAAAATCAAGAAGTCTCTCATCGGTTCTACTGTACCGGTACCTGCCCCATGCAGCGCGTTTCAAACGTACTGCACGAGCACAAGCAGGAGACCACCAAGGTACGCACTTCTGAGAACGCCTGCCTGAGGTTTGGGGTATAGAATGAGAAGCTGCGGCATAAACTGACGTCGAGAAGAGGTGTAGGAGCTCATCAATGGAGGATGAAGAAGGAACCTCACTAAAAGCAGTGAGTTTCGAGTAAAGGTCCCAATTTGCCCGATCAAATTGCCAGCAAGGGCTACGGAAAGGTGGTGAATAGGAAGGTGAAGTAAGAATGATAGGAAAATGATCGCTGTCATGTAAGTCCAGTAGAACAGACCAGGTGAAGTCTAGTGCAGTGGAGGAAGAGCAGACTGATAGATCGATGCAAGAGAGAGTACGAGTACGAGGATCAAAATGGGTGGGAGTACCCATATTTAAAACATGGAGGGGGTGAGAGGCGAGAAAAGCCTCCAACTGGATGCCACGTGAGTCACAATGAGACCCCCCCAAAGGAAATGTGGGCGTTGAAATCACCAAGTAACAGAAGTGGTGGTGGTAAGGATGAAACTAGAAAAGCAAAATCTGGGATAGAAAATGCTCGAGGAGGAGAGAGATATAAAGAACATATTGTATACCACTTATTCAAGTGGATACGGGCTGCAGTGTAATGCAGCAAGGTATGGACAAATAGTTGACGGTATGGAATATCATTGCGTAGTAGAAGAGCACTTTCATTAAAGGTCCCATCTGAGAAAGGATCTGAAGAATACAATAAATTATAGCCTGAGAGAGGTTGGAAAACAGCTGAGTGTAATTTTGGTTCTTGTAAGCAAGCACCAACAGGGAAAACCTGGAAAGCAACAGTTGAAGCTCACCCCGATTACCCCTGAGGCCGCGGATATTCCACTGTTAATAGGCCATGATTGGCAATGAAGAAAATACCAGGAATCCATAGGGAAGGGCACCTACGGACTCGAGGGGTTAGAAAAGTCAACGTGTGGTGGCATTGGAAGGCGTTCAAGTAGCGAAGGAACGGAGCGTTGCGAAGAGTGGAGTTGTGGAGATGGAGGAGAGGGAAGAGAAGGAACAGGAGGTGGATCAGTGTCCATTGAAGGTTTAGTCTCTGCAATATATTCTGAAATGGCTTCAAGTGTATCTGAATTCAAAGATGTATGGGAGACAATATTGGAGGTAGAAGGAGGAGAGTGAGTAAAGATTGGGACAGTAATGGACTGTACCAAAGTAGGGGGGGACGAAAGAGTGTAGGAGACTGGAGAAGAAGTGTGGGAGGGGATAGAAGAGGCAGAAACCTGGGAGGTGGCAGAAGAGGGAGAAACTTGGGAGGGGACGGGGGTGGAAGGCATAGTACGAGGAGGAGGGTGAACCTCCACACTTGTAATAGACTGAACATTAAAATGGTATAAAATACCGACAGGTTGTTAGGTAAGACACATATGCAACAGTTAGGTATCTTTATTTCGAAACGTTTCGCCTACACAGTAGGCTTCTTCAGTCGAGTACAGAAAAGTTGATAGAAGCAGAAGATACTTGAAGACGATGTAATCAGTCCATCACCCTTAAAGTTTTGAGGTGGTCAGTCCCTCAGTCTGGAGAAGAGCATTGTTCCATAGTATGAAACAATATGGAGATGAAGTGGCAGGATGGAGCCTTATATGTCAGACACTGCAACACAAGGGTATCTTGGTACAGACCTACAATCAACTTCGACAACCTCTACTAGTGAGAACGGCTGGATTTGAGAGGGACCTGACCTCCCAACATCTGAGTTCTTACCTCTTCTAGTGACCTACGTCTCACTTCTTGGCGCTATATAAGGCTCCATCCTGCCACTTCATCTCCATATTGTTTCATACTATGGAACAATGCTCTTCTCCAGACTGAGGGACTGACCACCTCAAAACTTTAAGGGTGATGGACTGATTACATCGTCTTCAAGTATCTTCTGCTTCTATCAACTTTTCTGTACTCGACTGAAGAAGCCTACTGTGTAGGCGAAACGTTTCGAAATAAAGATACCTAACTGTTGCATATGTGTCTTACCTAACAACCACTTGTAATAGAGCCAGATAGAGGGGAAGAACTAGGTATAGAGACTGGAAAGGTAAAGTGCAGAGGTGGAAGAAGGGCAGGAAGGGGCAACGAAGATTTGAGCACTGGGGTTGTTTTGGACTTCTGAGAAGTAGAGGGGCGATTGGTAGGTGTCGTACGGGGTCTTGTCGATACCGGGGCTTGTGAGGAAGGACGTGAAGATGTGAGAACAGATTGAGTTGTAGTCGGGACATCAGAGCCAAGGACAGCAAAAGGATTAGATGCCAGAGTGGCTATGGGAGGGGTAACAACAGAGGAGGCTGCAGAAGATGGGACTCCAGAAGTGGAGGGACGTTTTGAAACACGAGAATAAGAAACACGGGGTAGTCTCCCTTGGAGGCGGAGATGAGTAACTGCCATAGCATAAGGGAGACCTTCTGCTTCTTTGAGGCAACGGATTTCACGCTCATTCAAGTAGACCTGACAACGGCGAGAGTACAAAGGATGAGCCTCATTACAATTAAGGCAAGATGGAGGGTGACTGCAAGATGTATTAGAATGGTCGTCGGCACCAAAGACTGGGCATTCGGCCATAGATCTGCAATATTTTGCTGGGTGACCAAAACTGTTGCAGTGTAGGGATCACCTTTCGAACTTGTAACCGATGACCCGCGACATAAACAGAGGGCGGGAGTTCACAGCTGTCGAAAGGAAAGTTAATCGAGCCACATTGCAAGGGTAACGTCTCCGCCCGCGGGCAGGAAGGACGTGTCTACTTTGAGGATTGGGAGATCCTGGAGTTCCAGCTGTTCAAGAATGTCATTGCCACATGACTGGAAATTCTGCTGGACTATGGTATGGGGCAGAATGACAGTACCACTACAAGAATTGAGAGAAAGATGTTTTTCAATAGTGATAGGAGTAGTATCGATATGCAAAAGGAGAGAAAGATCATGAGCTTGGGTAGCATTCTGGACAGTGATGATGCGCGTACCGCTCTTGAGAGCATGAAATGAAATATCTCTACCTACATGGCGCAGGATCGCTTTGCCAATACTATGGTCAGAAAGATAGGCAGAAGAAGAAGTTGGTCTTAAAGTAAAGAATTTAGTCCATTGTGTGGTCCGAAACTGAGCATGGAGAGGAAGTGCATGACGTGTCGGTCTTTTCCTAGTAGAATGGGAAGGTAACGAAGGGACATCATCAGGAGATTGTCGTTAGCGTTTAGGAGTAGGACCAGAGTTGGTCCGTCGTGAAACGGGCTGGCGATTCGAAAATTGCGAAAATTGCAGTACCGTAGAGGGAGAGGCCGGAAGCATAGTCAAAGGAGAGCGGAGGTCAGACAAATTGAAGGAGTCAGTCGAAGCCCCGGTACCTGAAGCAGGTGAGGAAACAGCACCAGCAAGAGGTACAGGGGCATCAGGAGCGTCCGAAGAGTGGTCAAAAAACAAGGCAGGGTCAGAATGGGGTGCGGTATCAAGAAGGGGCCCGGGGTAGTGGGTTCATGGATTGGGTTCTCCATGGTTAGGTTGCTTCCAGAGATATACCCGTCGCCCGAAAGACACCCAAAGCCACTCTCCGGGATACCGGAGAGGGATCGGGACATCCCCAGGCGATCCAGATTCCACGCAACTACGCCACCGCCAAGAACCCCAAGGGAATGGGATGGACCCCGGTACCCTTTCCCCTACCTAGGAACTAGCGGGCCTGTGGGAAAAACCCCAAAGGCCAAAAAGAGGAAGGGCAAAAGGGAGGGGTGGGGAGGAGGAGGAGGAAAGGAAAAAGGGGAGGATGGGATAGGGGAGGGGAGACTGGGGGGTAATTAGGTTCGGTCTGAGGAAGAAGACCGACAGGTCTAATTCCTCAGACCAAGAGCCTCTTCACCACGCCAAGGAGCCCCCCTTGAAGAGGAGAGAGAGAGAATGGCTCCAACTTCATCCTGTTCCCTATCTGTATATCTCTTAACACTAAAAAAAAAAAATTTAAATGAAATGATGTAGGTAACAGCTCTTGGACCGTAAATAAAGTTAGGAACCCTAAACCTAACCTTGTAAACCCCTGTAAAGAGAGAGAGAGAGAGAGAGAGAGAGAGAGAGAGAGAGAGAGAGAGAGAGAGAATGGTATTTTATTCACCAGGAAACAAGTATTTCCTGAGAGTGGTCTTTAATCACAAAGATGAGCTTTGAGTCACATGATAGAGGTCGTCCACCGACTTACCTGTCCACTTCCTTTGAGTAATTCTGGGACATCCTTGGTAACTTACACCTTATCCTCATATCAGACATAAACAGAGATATACACCACAGCACCGTATCATCCTTTGCGGATGATACTAGGATCTGCATGAGGCTGTCATCTGCTGAGGACGCGGTTAACCTCCAAGAAGATATAAACAAAGTTTTCCAGTGGGCAACGGTAAACAATATGATGTTCAATGAGGACAAATTCCAACTACTCCGTTATGGAAAACTGGAGGAGATAATAACTAGAACAGAGTATACTACTGACTCCGGCCATACAATAGAGCGGAAAAATAATGTAAGGGACCTGGGAGTAGTAATGTCTGAGGATCTCACTTTCAAGGATCACAACAGTGCCATGATCGCACGTGCAAAGAAAATGATAGGATGGATAATGAGAACTTTCAAAACGAGAGATGCCAAGCCCATGATGATACTTTTCAAATCACTTGTTCTTTCTAGGCTGGAATACTGCTGTACATTAACATCTCCATACAAAGCAGGTGAAATCGCAGATCTAGAGAGTGTACAGAGATCCTTTACTGCACGTATAAGTTCTGTCAAGCACCTTAACTACTGGGAACGCTTGGAAGCACTTGACTTGTACTCGTTGGAACGCAGGAGGGAGAGATATATCATAATCTACACTTGGAAAATCTTGGAAGGAATGGTCCCAAATCTGCACACAGAAATCACTCCCTACGAAAGTAAAAGACTGGGCAGGCGATGCAAAATGCCGCCAATAAAAACTAGGGGCGCCATTGGTACACTAAGAGAAAACACCATAAGTGTCCGGGGCCCAAAACTGTTCAACAGCCTCCCATCAAGCATTAGGGGAATTGCCAATAAACCCCTGGCTGCCTTCAAGAGAGAGCTGGACAGATACCTAAAGTCAGTGCCGGATCAGCCGGGCTGTGGCTCGTACGTTGGACTGCGTGCGGCCAGCAGTAACAGCCTAGTTGATCAGGCCCTGATCCATCGGGAGGCCTGGTCATGGACCGGGCCGCGGGGGCGTTGATCCCCGGAATAACCTCCAGGTAACCTCCAGGTATGTAAGACAGTTGCAATCATCCAGAATAATGAAAAATATACTTAAATAAGTTTATTTACACTAGTAATAAGACAAAGATGACACGGTAAGATGTTTACAGTGGTCGGGAGCAGGGAGGGAGGAAGAGAGGAAGATGTTTAGAGTGGTAGGGAGCAGGGAGAGAGGGAGGGAAGGAAGGAGGGAGAGAGGAAGATAAGATATCCTGGTTGGGAGGGAGAGAGGAAGAGAGAATGTGAGGTGGGTGGTGATGCAGCGGAGGAAGAGGTCTATTATCTGCAGTTGCCACCCAACCCATACCAGGTTACCTTGCAGGGGCAACCCACCACGTTGAAACCCATTCTTCAACCACCCATGACACGCCTGCAGATTTCAACGTTTACCAGAACAGCTCAGCAACCGCGTTGCCAGACGTGTCTCCGGCCGTTCAATTTCTTTTTGGCTAAGACATACGTTTGTTTACAGATCTATGTAACGTACTTGTTATTTTTCCAGGTCATCGCCCCCCTGATCCCGGTCCCAGACCAGACCTGCTGCTGCTTGATAACCTGATCTATCAGGCTGTTGGTAGGTAGGCAGTATTTAGATTTAAAGAGCACTCATGAGGAAGTGGAACAGAATTATTCCTCCGTAAGCCATGCGTGTCTTAAGAGGCGACTAAAATACCGGGAGCAAAGGGACAGTAACCCCTTCTCCTGTATAAATCACTAAATTTAAAAAGAAAAAACAAAAAATTTTCTTTTTAGGTTACTCTGCCTCGGTGGGATACGGCCGGTTCGTTAAAAAAAATTAAGCTTGGTAGTTATTGCCAATTAAAACACAAAACACAGATGGTTATTCAAGGTTATATTAACACGCACTAAGCAACTACTATCATGCATAAAACATTATCACACCAAGCTAACACACACAGCAGCCGTTAAGAGGCGCCAGAGTTTCCGTCTCCTATCATATTTATTTTCCCTTATCATCTCCCTTGTCCGTAATTACTATCGCACTTGCTTTGTCTGCTTTCGTAAGGTGAAGTCTAGGATCTTCCCTTAATTCATGGTATAACTTAATAAATCTTTGATAACAATTAGGTGGACAGAGTAACACCTGTCAACAGGTGACATCGATGTCTCCACACAATGTAAACATCACCTTTCTCTCCACGTTCTCGGTTACTCTTTTGACAACTTCCTTCACTTTTTTTTTTACACAGGGTTTAACAAGGTTAAGGATCCCTAGCTTTATTGACAAGCTATTTACAGGTTAAGGATTCCTAACTTTATTGGCAAGCTAAGAGCTGTTACCTACATCAACTCATTTGAAAGTCTTACTTAAGATACTTCAGAGTAGGATTTCAAATCGGGTAAAACAAGTATACTCTTATTTCATCCATACCTAACCTTACCTATGATGAGTTCCCAGAGGTTTTTGAATCCCAGAGCCCAGCCACAGGCAAGGCTCGTCTGGTGCTTGCCTGGTCAACCAGGCTGTTGCTGCTCTAAGCCCGTACATGTTATATAACTCTTTGGGAATGAAAATGAATCATATACTATGATCCAATGGTAGGTTGATCCCCCTTGGATGAATCATACATGATCCAGTGGTAGGGTGAATCCTCCTTGGATGAATCATACATGATCCAGTGGTAGGATGAATCCTCCTTGGATGAATCATACATGATCCGGTGGCAGGGTGAATCCTCCTTGGATGAATCATACATGATCCAGTGGCAGGGTGAATCCTCCTTGGATGAATTATACATGATCCAGTGGCAGGGTGAATCCTCCTTGGATGAATCATGCATGATCCAGTGGTAGGGTGAATCCTCCTTGGATGAATCATACATGATCCAGTGGCAGGGTGAATCCTCCTTGGATGAATCATACATGATCCAGTGGCAGGGTGAATCCTCCTTGGATGAATCATACATGATCCAGTGGCAGGGTGGATCCTTGTATGAGGTCACCTTCAGTAGCATGGATGCGCCTCCCTGGAAGAGCAGGTAATGACCATAGTGTTGTTGCTAGCAACACAGCCGCACCTTCCAGCCACCTGCTTTAATAATGCCAACAATATTTCAGACTCTTCCAAATTCAATTCCATCATTGCAAATGCAACATTGCAAGTGCATGAAAGCTATTACAACCAATGCAAATTTCGAGTGTCTATTTTTAACATACATTTTTACCTGACAACGGAGTTTTACACCAAGTAACGGCAGAATAAAAAAATAATGCAGTGTTGAGCGTGCAATAAAATGTACGCCCCACCAGTTTAATCCCTAGCAGGCTTTAGTTGCATTAACTGCTTGTGAACTCAACGAACGGAGGGTTGGCAGCCATGACCAGCCAGTGGTAAAACTAGCAGGCCAGTGCGCTATCCAATGTTGAGGAATATACAGTGTACGTGCAGAGAAGTTGCTTATATTAAAATTCAGTGCATCAATCTTGAGAAATGTAGAGCATGTGTGCGGAGAAGTTCCTTATATATACAGCAGCTTCTCCGCACATATGCTGTAAATTTCTGAAGAATGATAGGATATCCACTACTATACTATGCTAGCCTGAGATTCCTCCGACTGATCAATCAGGACTGAGAGACTGACCACCTGTCAAGATTGAGGGACTGATCACCCTAAAATTACCCCTCCAATTCTTCGACTGTCTCCAGTTATCATCACCTGTACTCGACTGAAGAAGCCAGCTGCACAGGCTAAATATTTCCACAATAACGATACCTAAGTGTTGCACATGATATGTCCCATGAGGTTCCCTCTCACACCAACATCCTAAATTGGGAAGGATATATATTGCAGAAATTAAAAAGTTTTAAAAATTACACAAGTAAATGTAATATGGATGTAAGAAATTTGTAAGACTTACCTACCATTATACACATGAGAAAAGACTGGCAACAAACATGTCCGAGTGCAAAATATTTATCGGGCTCCGATAAATATTCTTGATTGGAAAGGGGAACGAAGTTAGCCCTTTTTCTCTCTCCAGATTTCTGACAGTTGGTATGTCTCCTTTCCCTCCCACTGTAACTTACTAGTTACAGTAAACCTTCACTCTCACACACACTAACTTCCAACTACAACTAAGTATCTACAAAGACTGTACTTGTTAACTCTTCCTCATACACTAACTTTTAAGTACAAAGATGTAACTACAACGACTGTACTTACTTAATTCTTCCTCGCACTAACTGGTAACTACAAACAGCTACAAAGACTCTATACTCACCAACTACAGTGGATCGCTTCCTCAAACACTGACTTCTAACGCTAACATTAATCTGAAACAAATAACAAAAATGTCATAAAATTAACATATTTCCTGGATGTTAGATTAACTTCTGGCTGCTCCCAGAGAAGCTGCAAAAAATTTACCTACATTATGCTTATTGTAATCAAAGTTTGGTTAAGCTGCTAAGTTAATGTTGGTGCGAAATTACAAGTTGCCAAACCGTGTAAATGCACGGAATATATTAATAAATGCCAGAGAGAGAGAGAGAGAGAGAGAGAGAGAGAGAGAGAGAGAGAGAGAGAGAGAGAGAGAGAGAGAGAGAGAGAGAGAGAGAGAGAGAGAGAGAGAGAGAGAGAGACAGAGAGACAGACAGACAGAGACAGAGAGAGAGAGAGAGAGAGAGAGACAGAGAGACAGACAGAGAGAGAGACTAACTTCAGGCATCAAGGCTCGTATTACATGTAATGAGGATGAGCTTGATTAAAACCATAACAAACCACAATACTCTGCCACAAAGAGCATAACACTACCACAAACATTTATAACGAAGCACAATACCTGGCAACAATACCCGACTCGACAATATCCAATATAACACACGCCACACACTAATGACAACACGTCTAATTTGGAAGCATTGTAGCCTACTAATTGATATGCTAACATTCTGACGCACACTGAGTACTAATTTACTGAACGATTGTAATAACACCTGCAATAAATACAAGACTGGCTATTTAAAAAAAATGATTATAATTATAACTATTTTTTAAAGGGGTGGATGGGTAAGCCAGTTGAAGGCCTCGGTCAGATGACCAAAAGCTCCAGTTGTGGGTCATCATTACGAGGTTTCCCCTACCCTGACAGCCAGGCCTCTTCGTTGCCTAGTCAAGTAGACTGTGTCCAGCGGTCCATTTTCAACTTTAAAAGTACTTTCAAGAACGTGGCTGTATGGATCGTCAACTTTTTAAAACCTCAGATCAACTGACCCTTGAAGGTGGGTGGGAGGGTATGGCTCATGTTGGCGAAGGGATGAAGGGCTCTAGATCCAAGGAAGTGTAGCTATTATTTCCTTCTTGGACCAAAGATTATTTCCGACACACATACACACACACACACACACACACACACACACACACACACACACACACACACATATATATATATATATATATATATATATATATATATGTGTGTGTGTGTGTGTGTGTGTGTGTGTCGTGCCGAATAGGCAGAACTTGCGATCTTGGCTTAAATAGCAACGCTCCTCTTGCCATATAGGACAAGTGAAAATTTGTGTATGCAATAATTTCGCCAAAATCATTCTGAACCTAACGAAAAAAATATATTTCACTGTGTTTGTTTAGTATTAAATTATTGTAAGCAAATCTAAAATATATTTAGTTGGGTTAGGCTAAAATAAATTGTTCTTGTTATAATGTTAGGTAAGTTTTCTAAGATTCTTTTAGTGCAAAACTATAAATTTTTACATTAACATTAATGAAAAAAATATATCTTTAAACGTATAAGAGAAAATTTTAGAAAGGACTTAATTTTAAATGAGTTCTTGCTAATTGACCAGTTTTACATATTCGGCACGACATTATATATATATATATATATATATATATATATATATATATATATATATATATATATATATATATATATATATATATATATATTATATATACACACACATGTATATCGTACATGTTTTTCTCTGCAGAGAATCCGGCTCCTCCAGGAACATGGGTAAATCCTTCTCATTAATTTCCTTTAGTGCTCTGAATGACTCTGTACAAAGGAGTACAGATGAACTCTTTCAAGTTGGGCGAGACTAAATTCTTCAGCTCTCACTTCCTCTTTGTTTATATGCAACTGCTTCCTTCACCTTCTCCTTAAGCTTGAGCTGGGTTGTCTATACTTGTGATTCAGGGAGGCTTAGTCTTCTTTCCTGGCTTGGGGTGTTGTGATTCCATCCATCGTCACACTAGGTACAGGTTAGGACGCTGGAGGGCTGGGGATTAGTCGATATTAGTCATGGGATGACCCAAAAGCTAGAGCTTTTGGTCATCCGACCGAGACCTTCCACTGGCTTACCCCTATAGCCCGTTAAAAATTAAGGTTATAATTATAACCAGTCTTAATAAGCTGGGGATTATTTCTCAAACATGAAATTTATAGAAATTTACAAAACGTTTCGCCCACCAGCGACAAGTTTTATTGAGCACAAGTTTTATTGAGTCCATTTCATCCTTTTATTGTGTATTTCCCTGTTGCATTGGAAGTAAAGACAGCTCACTGTGCCATTCATTCAATTTAAAGTAAAAGTTGAGCAAATCAGATTTGAGTAAAGTACAAGTTCTCTTGATTTTCAAAGTGTTGTTCATTCAGTTGCATATTTTTCTTGTGTGAGTTCTTTACTTACTGTGTAACCTGTCAACTTTTAGTTACTTATGCAGAATAGTTAAGCATTTTCTTCCCGTTTAAGCTTTTGTGTCATTCTCTCCATTTTTCTTGCCTTATGCACTTGAGTAAGTTCATTGAGAAGATGTCCCAGTCACTTTTGAACGTTCACTTACTGTATCATGCCAGTCAAAGTCAATATGAATCAGTCCACAGTACCAACATTTCCTTACTGACTGAAAGACAATACCTAGCCCTTGAGCAATGTGTTTGTTCTCACAGCTTGTATCTGAGATTTGTTAAAGTGCTGCGAAATGTGAAGTTCAGATTAAGTTCCTATAGATTCGTTCATTACTTATTAACGTAGCCGAGCGGTCAGGCACTAGTAATTCTGTCACTCCCATCTGTGTTCCACCTACACCTTCAGACTTGCAGGATAGTGTTCCGTTGCCTCAAGTGTCCGAGGACACTCAGACTGCCTTGAGTGCACATCCTATCCCTGCAATGACTGCTAGTTCGAGTAGTAGTTTCTCCACAGGGGATGCCTTGTCAGAAAACGATTACTTGAAACTAGTAATGCCATCTCTTGTTGATGTGACATGCTGTCTGCAGAAAGACGTCTCTGTTACAGCTAGTGTTCTCACTAGTGTGTCTGTTGTTGTTCCTAATGTTCCAGATGGTGATCCCATCCTAGTTGACAGTAATCAGTGCATTGTTAGAAGTTATTTCTCGAGTAACTTTCACATGTTAACGTTTGTAAGTGTAGTTTCTTTATAGTTGATACCTCGTGTCACTGTGTGCGACTCAGAATGTCAGCATTGTTGACCGTGTTCATTTATTTTCTCCTGTGCTTGCAGTTTGAGATAGTAGATTCGTTCTCCCTTGCTCATATTGCGTGTTATAGCGTTAATTTTTTCAACCGGGGGGAGTCATCCACTCCACCGAGTTTGTTCATTCCTCCAGTAAGAAAGAACCGATCCCTTGTGTTCTGGTGATTCGATTCCTGCTCCAGGAAGATCTTATTCTTACTGTGAAGCCACCAGCACCCATTAGTGACTTTGTAATGAGCCAAGAATTACTGTATCGAACAGCCGAGTTGGGTACTCCAAGCAGAAGAGTTTACCAGTTAGTAATTCCACAGTCACTAGTGAACGTAGCTCTACAGCTAGTTCATGATGCACCAGGTGTTGCACACCCTGGTATGGATCGTTCTGTGAAACAAGCCAGAATGAAATACTTTTGGCCACGTATGGCAACTGATATTTCTGAGTATGTTAAGAAATGTAGTGTCTGCATGCAACATAAAGGTAATGCTAATGGTCCTAATCCAATCCAAGTGTATCCAACCACTAGCGAACCTTGGGAAAGAGTTGTGCTAGATTTGTTAACTAATTTCCAATGTTCCCTCCAGGGCAACAAACATCTATGTGTTATGGTAGACCATTTCACCAGATATTGTGAGTTAGTTCCTATTGCAGATAAGACTGCCGAGACAGAAGCTAAAGCGTTTAAAGAACGCATTATCTGCAGGCATACCACCCCTAAGTCCCTAGTAACAGATAATGGAGGTGAATTCTGTAATGAGATTCTTGAAAATTTGTGCACCTTGTACAAGATCTCTAAATCCACCATTGTTCCTCATCATCCTGCCAGCAATGGGTTAGCGGAACGTACCAATAAGAAAGTACTTGATGTCTTGAGAGCCACTATCAATCCCAACAGTGAAACTTGGGATGAAGTTATACCTGATGTGCAGTGTGCTGTAAATTCTGCTTACAATGCTTCCATAGGTGATACTCCACATTATGCATTGTATGGTGTAGATACGCGTTTGCCTTATGAGTTGCTATATTCTAATCCGAAACCAAATTACAACCCTGATGATTTCATAGCAACTCATACCAGCTTAGCTCAAAGTGTTTTTAGAAGAATCCGTGAAACACTTCATAAATCAACAGCAGAATTTACAAGAATCGCAAACACTCGAGCAAAGCCATCCAAAATCAAAGTAGGTTCGAGAGTTATGCTGACTAACTTTAACAAAACGTCTGCAATGCCAAAGCTTGATCAAAAGTTTGTTGGTCCTTATCGAGTAGTTGAACATATCACTGGTAATAAGTATAAGGTTAGAGAAATTAGTACTGGTCAGTATAAAGAATCGCATTTAGATCATATGAAATTAGTATGCGATGTTGATGATATTGCTACCCAGACTAATATGACAGATGCTGAAAATCCTCTTGACTCTGTACCCTCTACCTCAGATACTCAGTCAGATAACCAACCTGAATGTCGTTACTCCTTGCGTACTCGACAAGTAATGAGAAATCCACAAGTATCTTTTGTAGATACTCGTTTAGATCTCCCTCAGTCAAGGCATGTGTTAGCCATTGCAGAGGAATTCGATCCTCCCAGAGATGATAACCATTCTGCATATGTAAACCTCACCCTCGCAGAATTGGGTTTAAATGTACATAGTCTATAACTAGATGTCCGAGATGAAGTAAATTGTCAACTGTTTGTTATTAACTGATTAGTTTTTCAGAAAAAATTTTTATTTTCGTGTTCACGTTCCCTCCGTATTCTGAGAATTGACAGTAATAGTCTGAGTGCACCAGATGCCTTTGCTGTTAATTTCACCTTGTATATATATATATTTATTCTTCCTCAGAATCTGTAGAGTGCATGAATACAGATCGATCGATCAATTCCATCCATATTGTACAATGATTTGATCTTATAGTTGGTAATGCATTACGTTAAAACTCATTACGTTGACACCCATTACGTAAAACTCATGTTGTAACATCCATTATGATACCATCCATTAGTTCTAAGTTATATATGAATTTGTTATTGTATAGAATCAGCCCAGAACCGCCTGCCTGTTCAGCCTATAGATAGTAGTGTATGTCGAGACGACATACGTAACATGACCGAGCTGTCAGCATAGTTGCTGATCCCTGTGTTATATAGCATAGCATATTAGTATCATCCATGTGCTTTAGATATGAGATCCCTTGTAGGCCTGTGACTTTGTGTGACGTCACGGGATGCGCATGTGTAGGCTCGTACCTCTGCCTCCCTCTCAGTCGGCGTAGACACCCAGGCAAAGACAGGCAAGGCAGTGGGCTCCAATTCCCATCATCACAGTCTGACAATATATCGTTACCATCCAACAAGTGTGTCTACCTTCAACCCTCGATATCTCCATTTAAGAACTCCTACGATATCAATCCCTCAAGTTCTAGATCAAGTCTCTGGATGACGAAATGTGTTCTTGGTATGTTATAAATTATATAATGAATTAGACACTTGCGTATCTTTATTGTGGTAACGTTTCGCCAACCACTAGCTTCCTTACTCCATTCTTCTCTGTACTGAACTGAGGAAGCCACTGGTTGGAGAAACGTTTCCACAATAAAGATACCCAAGCATTGCATAAGTGTCTAATTCATCAACCTGTCAGTTCTCTGAATCATTTATCTACATCAGTTTTATATCGTGACTTATTCACATACTTCTCATTATGCTTGTAAACATATCCTGCTTATCTATCATCCAGATCACGTAGCTCTGTCAAGCCGTAACGGCTTGACAGCTCCTGGAGAGCGAAACGTTGCCACAATAAAATGTCGCATCAGTTGCAGTTGTGGCCTTCTACTTAACATACTGTCGGTAATTCTAACAACATTAATACAATCCTCGGTACTTGTTTGAACATATGTCTCTTACCAGACGAACATATTTGCATTTATGGAAATTCCCTTCCTGGCTGTCTAACAGCGCCCAGCCTCCCACACGGGGATCACAGCTAGTACTGATAGCCTAACAAATCTCCAGCCTGTTACCCACGCTTTCCAGCAAATTTCGCAAGTATAACAAACGCCGCAGAGTCCGCTAAGCTAACCAAGTTTATTTAGGTACAGGCACACATGAATACAGTCACACGAATTATAATACATAGCGACATATGTGTAAATTGCCTAGAATAACCCCAAAAGCGTCAGAGTGACTCATTTCCATTTGAGTCCTGGTGGAGCATGGACACTAAAGTATTGCAATATAGTGGACGTATATGACAGTTAAACAGAAGTATGTGTAGCATCAATCCAAACAAAAGGAAACAAGTGAGAGGCAAGTAAATGATCAAAATGGCTGCCAGAACCGAATCCAAGATATAGTGGAGAGAAAGCAGTGTCTGCTACTAGGCAGCAGGAGCGGCTGATACGAGTTCCTCTCTCTATCTCTCTCTCTCTCTCTCTTTCCCTCTCTGAGGGGAGCTGATGACGCGAGAGCTCTCGCAATCTGTAGTGTGCTTCTAGTTAGTTTCCGAGGTTTAAAGCCTATCTACTGAGTGACAACTCTCTTTCTCATATGGGTTATAGACAAAGATGTAAATTACAGTAATTTAACATCCTTTGCAGATGATACAGACATCTGTGTCAGTGGCATCCTAAGAGGATAATAATAATTATTACTCTTACATTTATGGAAAAGCTCTAATTCTACGATACCTACCTATCTTAAGGGTGTTCCGGGGGTCAACGCCCCCGTGGCCCAGTCCTTGACCAGACCTCCCTGTATCAGGGTCTGATCAACCAGACTGTTAATGCTGGCACCACGTAGTCAAACGTACGAACCACAGCCCGGCTGATAGGGCACTGACTGAAGGTATCTGTCCAACTCCCTTTTGAAGGCAGCCACAATAAAAGCTCGGGGTGCGATGAACACAATAACACAGAACTCAGTAAGTGTCAGAGGTCCTCAAATTGTGTACACCCTCCAGCAATACTGTGCCAGGGTGAAGCAGGTGTGTAAGGGAACTGGTGGTAATACCTTTGATGAGTTCCGAGAGTTTTTCTACTCTGGTGCTTGCCTGGTCAACCAGGCTGTTGCTGTTGAAGGCCCGCTGCCCCACATAACCATCACAGCCTGGGTGATCTGGCACCTAGTGAAGATACTTGTCCGGTTTCCCCATAAAAACTTCTATACTTGTTCCAGCAGTATTTATAATATTTTCAGTTAAGACGTTGAATAGTCTGGGACCACGAATGTTGATACAGTGTTCCCTTATTGTGCTCACTGTACCCCTGCTTTCCACTAGGTTTATCTGGCACTTCTTCCCATATCTCTTGTTCCAGTATGCTGCTATGGCAGTGTGCAGATTTGGGACCAAGCCCTCAAGCACCTTCCAGGTGTATATTAGCATGTGTCTACACTCCAGCAACACTGCTACAGAGTGAAGCAGGTGCATAAGGGAACTAACTAGTGACATGTGTTGGAAGCTACACTCCAGCAACACTGCTACAGAGTGAAGCAGGTGTATAAGGGAACTAACTAGTGACATGTGTTGGAAGCTACACTCCAGCAACACTGCTACAGAGTGAAGCAGGTGTATAAGGGAACTAACTAGTGACATGTGTTGGAAGCTACACTCCAGCAACACTGCTACAGAGTGAAGCAGGTGTATAAGGGAACTAACTAGTGACATGTGTTAGAAGCTACACTCTAGCAACACTGCTACAGAGTGAAGCAGGTGTATAAGGGAACTAACTAGTGGCATGTGTTGGAAGCTACACTCTAGCAACACTGATGTTTTTATCAGAGGAAATGAGGAGCCAGTGGGACTACAGGTGTCAATACTATACTGACGGAGAGAAATGTTGTATATTAATATTAGTAGAATTACTGACAATATGTAAAGTAAAAGGACACAAATGCAACTAATGTGACATTTTATTGCGGCAACGTTTCGCTCTCCAGGAGCTTTATCAAGCTGCTGGAGAGCGAAACGTTGCCACAATAAAATGTCACATTAGTTGCATTTGAGAGAAATGTTGTAAAATACTGACGTCATGGAAAAGACACGCACAAATACAATATAATTCGATGTTGTACTGACATGTTTCTCTCACACAGTGAGCTTCATGTTACAAACAGATCTAACTTGATCAAGCCCAGTGTGTGGGTGAAAGGTCAATAAATGATCGTACTATACTGCATTTGTGTCACTGAAGGACACTGATGGAAACGTTTTGCCACGAGTGACTTCAACCACTCGCTACTCCTACCAAAATTTCCAATCATAAATGTCCTGGACCGAAGGCAGTGGGCACTAACAGCTTGATCGATCAGGGTAGCAAGCAGGAGGTCTGATCTGGGACCGGGTGGCGGGGACAGTCACCTCCGGAAGCCACCGCAGGTACAAGTGTGGAAAAGAGACACTTAAACTCCGCTCTCATACTTCAGCTTCGTATCCTTCCAGACTCTTCTCCAGGTTGAGGGACTGACCTCCTCAAATACTTTTTTCTCCAAGGTTGGTGGATTGATTACATCATCTTTATTTCATTTCTACTGCCCCTTACATATCTGACTAAAGAAGACTACTGTGTAGGTGAGAGGTTGCACATGTGTCTTAATCTTGTATCGTTCTTGTATCGTTCAGGATATTTATTAAAGGCAACGTGTAGCCTCGAGTGGCTTCTTTAGTTCTAATACAAAGATAACTTAGAAACGATTATATATAGTGACAGTAAAAAAAAAAAAATACCACGGGCGGGGTTAGAACCCGCGATCGGAGAGTCTGAACATTAAAATGGTATAAAATACCGACAGGTTGTTAGGTAAGACACATATGCAACAGTTAGGTATCTTTATTATGAAACGTTTCGCCTACACAGTAGGCTTCTTCAGTCGAGTACAGAAAAGTTGATAGAAGCAGAAGATACTTGAAGACGATGTAATCAGTCCATCACCCTTAAAGTTTTGAGGTGGTCAGTCCCTCAGTCTGGAGAAGAGCATTGTTCCATAGTATGAAACAATATGGAGATGAAGTGACAGGATGGAGCTTATATAGCGCCAAGAGGTGAGACGTAGGCCACTAGGAGAGGTAAGAACTCAGATGTTCAGAGGTCAGGTCCCTCTCAAATCCAGCCGCTCTCACTAGTGGAAGTTGTCGAAGTTGATTGCAGGTCTGTACCAAGATACCCTTGTGTTGCAGTGTCTGACAGATTGAACATTAAAATGGTATAAAATACCGACAGGTTGTTAGGTAAGACACATATGCAACAGTTAGGTATCTTTATTATGAAACGTTTCGCCTACACAGTAGGCTTCTTCAGTCGAGTACAGAAAAGTTGATAGAAGCAGAAGATACTTGAAGACGTTTCATAATAAAGATACCTAACTGTTGCATATGTGTCTTACCTAACAACCTGTCGGTATTTTATACCATTTTAATGTTCAATCTGTCAGACACTGCAACACAAGGGTATCTTGGTACAGACCTGCAATCAACTTCGACAACTTCCACTAGTGAGAGCGGCTGGATTTGAGAGGGACCTGACCTCTGAACATCTGAGTTCTTAACTCTCCTAGTGGCCTACGTCTCACCTCTTGGCGCTTTATAAGCTCCATCCTGTCACTTCATCTCCATATTGTTTCATACTATGGAACAATGCTCTTCTCCAGACTGAGGGACTGACCACCTCAAAACTTTAAGGGTGATGGACTGATTACATCGTCTTCAAGTATCTTCTGCTTCTATCAACTTTTCTGTACTCCTCTGAAGAAGCCTACTGTGTAGGCGAAACGTTTCATAATAAAGATACCTAACTGTTGCATATGTGTCTCACCTAACAATCGGAGAGTCTCAAAACTCCAGACTCTCTGATCGCGGGTTCTAACCCCGCCCGTGGTATGGTTTGTTTGCAATCGTGTCATTACGATTTCGTGAATGATAGTAACAGTAGTCAGGTGGAAGGTCAGGTGGGTAGTAGCAGCAGTAGTAGAGGACCTAGAAGCCAGACGGATGCTCAGTAAGGTAACAAGGTTAGCTGCATAGATGCGGTACACTGATATTTTGGTCACTGTACCCAAAAATCTAGAAGTACGTGACATCAACATTGGAGCCTACAATCTAAATTTACACTAGAGGAGGAGGAGGAGGAGGGCAATCAGTTACCATTTCTCGACATTTCCCTACTTAACAGGTAATAACAGACTAACACTCACACTCGTGTACTAGAGTACTATACTATCACCGGTATGTACTCACTAACACCAGGCTATAGCAATGGTGATGGTGATGGGCTCACACCACCATCAGTTTGGAATCACCCACACCATGCGACAGCTGTAGTGATGGTGATTGTGCGAGATCGATACACCAGCACCAGACAGACAGGTGCTAGGGTAGTGGTGGTACTGGTACATACTTCTATTTGGGTCACTTCCCCCTCCCATCCCCCCACCTCCCCCACCCTCCCATCCATCAACTATACCTTACTTGAAGATTAAGACACATGTGCAACAGATGGTTATCTTGATCGATGAAACGTTTCGTCTACACAGTAGGCTTCTTCAGTCAAATACAGAGGGAGGAGTAGTAGTGAAATAAAGATGATGTAATCAGTCCATCAACCTTGGAGAAAAAACACTTGAGGTGGTCAGTCCCTCATTAGAACACTAAAAATTACAAGCGCTTTCGTGATTTCTCACATTAAGGAACTGATAATGATACTATGAGAAATCCCCAAAGCGCTGGGAATTTCACTATTTTTTCACAGATAAGAATCCATGCGTAGGCTATGATTATTTTTACGACCCAATTTCAACATTTCTTAAGGCCAGTGGAAACCTGATATCATAAATACCCTTGTCTTCAAGTCATGTCTTTCGGCACCTAACTTGGTTCCTCCACCTGACCTAGTTCCTACACCAGACTTCCATCACGTGACTTAGCTCAGGTGAACTGTGTATATATTGCGCCAGTAAGCCAGCTGCAGTGCTCCTTTCTTATGACATTCCTTTTACATAAGAACATAAGAACTAAGGAACACTGCAGCAGGCCTACTGGCCCATGCATTTTTATTTCTTACCACGAAAGCCAGAGCCTCAGCAGACGATACAAAATACCTGCATTCAAAAACAAGTGTACTGAGTAAGTTAAGTGTAGAGGGACCAAGGCTCTTTAACAACTTCTCTCCATAAGGGAAAATTACCAAGAAACAAGACTTTAGCAATGTCGACGAGAGGGAAGCGGATAAGTTTCTCCAGTAAGTTCCTGATAAGCCAGGCTGTGGTGCATACAATAGACTCCAGGTAGACTCCAGGGAACAACAGCCAGGTCAGGGACCATACTGCGGTGGAGGGGGCCCAGGGACCATTCTGAGGGGGAGAGGAGATTCATGGACCATATTGCTGGGGGGAGGAAGGGATCCAGGGATCATACAGCGGAGGGGGGTTAGCACCGAAATAATCTTTAGGTAATGTGAATTCAGAGAGAGAGAGAGAGAGAGAGAGAGAGAGAGAGAGAGAGAGAGAGAGAGAGAGAGAGAGAGAGAGAGAGGCTAGTTATCACACGCCAACACAGTTAATAACATTCCCCTCGCCGCTATTTTTAAGATTAAAATCACCCATCAAATTCTTCCTTGCAATATATACATTTAATTTGAAGTTAACATTTAGAAGGTTGAAAATGAGACGCTGCAGATGAGAATGACAGTTAAAATACCGGGAGATGGAACGATAGCGTACGTAGCTTTTAACACGTTCTTCCTTCTCCAATACGAGCCTGGCCCATGCCCGGGCTCCGAGAGTAGTAAGACTCTCGAAACTCATCAAAGGTATATACCCTCTCTTATATTACCCAGTAATGAATACTGCATCCAGTATATACATTTATACAATGTACATTTATAAGGTATATATTATACATTTATACAGTCTACACTGATATACTTTTACCTTCCAAATACCTCTGATGAGTTCCCAGAGTTTTGCTGCTCCCGTAAATGAAGGGGATCCATGAGTACACTAAGAGACAATACAATAAGTGTCAGAGACCCAAGACTGTTCAACTGCCTCCCAGCATACATAAGAGGGAATTACCAATATACCCCTGGTTGTCTTCAAGAGGGAACTGGACAGACAGTCAGTTCTTGACCATCCCGGCTGTGTTTCGTACGACGGCTTACGTGCGGCCGGCAGCAACAGCCTGGTTGATCAGGCACTGTTCCACCGCGAGGCCTGGTCATGGACCATGCCGCGGGGGCAGAAATACCTTTCTCGCGTCGCGTAGACAGAAATACATCTATTTATCATATTCATGGGGAAGCGCAAAACCTATACGGGTCATCCACCGCCTGGGGAAATGGAAGGGAAAATCAGGTGTGCGATTCCTTTGATCAAGAGCCCTACACAGGCGTCAAGGCTCCCCTTGAAGGGCAATTACTGCGAGAGCTCTATCCTCACATAGTTCTAAATTGAACATGGCAGCTGATAGCACACAGATACACTTTACAAATTGCATTCTCTAAAACCCATTTTACACACACACACACACACACACACACACACACACACACACACACACACACACACACACACACACACACACACACACACACACACACACACACACACACACACACACAGATATGCATTTACATTTATATAGGAGCAATATAGTAGCAGCAGTAGCGACCAAAATAACAGAGGCAGCAACAGCAGAGGCAGCAACAGCAGAGGCAGCAACAGTAGAGGCAGCAACAGCAGAGGCAGCAACAGCAGAGGCAGCAACAGTAGAGGCAGCAACAGCAGAGGCAGCAACAGCAGAAGCAGCAACAGCAGGGGCAGCAACAGAAAGAGAAGCTGCATAAATAACAGCCTCGGCACCAGAACCAAAGCCGTAACCTTAGAAGCAGCAACAGAAACTAAATCAGGAAGAAACAGAATTAGAAACGGCAGCAGAAGCATTAGTAGAAACGGTAATATCAGAGGCAGCAGCAACATGTCCAGAAGGATAACGATGGCAATAAGGATATGGATAAATATAAAGAGACAAAATAACGAATTAGACACAGGTGCAACATCCGGGCATCTTTACTGCAGACGTTTTCCATCCAGTTGCTTTATCAACACAAATTCAAGGACATAATTGGAAAAATGTAAAGCCACTGGAGGGCGAAACGTCTGCAATAAAGATACCCAGATGTTGCACATGTGTCTAATTCTTCATGTTGTCGGTATTGTGTACCATGTATGTACAAAGAGACAAGACGAGGCACAGCACTTCCTGAGGGCCGGGCTGAGTGTGGTCAACAAATGACTTAGAATTCTAATATCAGATTCCATGGTGATAACATCAGTCTGATACATGGAGGTCAGCTACACGTGCCGCTCATAACACCGACATAACACGCATCACGTTACCACCATCAATATAAAAGTAACAGAACCGATAAGACAAACCTAAGAGGATAACAGCAAGATAACAAGCAGCAGGCTAGGATACAACAGCGACACCCAGGAAGCAGGCCACGTACGCAGGATATATGACTGCTGTCCAAACTACACAATTCACTCTGCTGGCCTTCGTGTATCGTGTCCAACATGACCATTACCTTCCTGGAGGGCAGGGAGGGGGAGGGAGAGAGGGGGGTGGGGGAGGGGAGGGAGGGGAGGGGAGGAGGGGAGGGAGGGGAGGGAGGGGAGGGAGGGAGGGGAGGGGAGGGGAGGGGAGGGGAGGGAGGGGAGGGGAGGGAGGGAGGGAGGGAGGGAGGGGAGGGGAGGGAGGGGAGGAGGGAGGGAGGGAGGGAGGGAGGGAGGGAGGGAGGGAGGGGAGGGAGGGAGGGAGGGAGGGAGGGAGGGAGGAGGGAGGGAGGGAGGGAGGGAGGGGAGGGAGGAGGGAGGGAGGGAGGGAGGGGAGGGAGGGGAGGGAGGGGAGGGAGGGAGGGAGGGAGGGAGGGAGGGAGGGAGGGAGGGGAGGGAGGGAGGAGGGAGGGAGGGAGGGAGGGAGGGGGGGAGGGAGAGGGAGAGAGAGCGAGAGAGAGCGAGAGAGAGAGAGACAGAGAGAGAGACAGAGAGAGAGAGAGAGAGAGAGAGAGAGAGAGAGAGAATGAGTGAGTCTGATAATACACATCTTGAAGATACTGTACGGTCAGGTCCCAAATCTACATTCTTCCATAACAACTTCTTAAGTGAAAGATGTGGAAGTGTCAAATGAGTCAGGCTGAAAGCTGGGCTGCCACAGCCATAATAAGAGAACACGTCAACATCCGTGGTCCTAGACTAATCAATCAGCTAACACTAGATATCAGAAATGTTGCCAGTACAAGTGTAGGAGTAGACAGGATAACCAACTCTGCCAATGGGCTATGACAGCTATGTGTGGCAGTGACTCGCTAACAGCAACATCCTGGGTGAACAGATATTCAAAATCAGGACGCTTGGCCAAAGGTCGGGATGGTCAAGTAGAAAAGCCTTCGAAAACAGTCACAGAAAGGGGAGGGAGGGAGGGGAAGGAGGGGAGAGGGAGGGAGGGAGAGGGAGAGAGAGAGTAGCAGCACTAGTAGTGAGTGCAGGATGAGTTGCTTGCAGCGTTGATTGTGGGTTCTTGCACAAAGTTGGTCTCCACTCACCAGCAACACTGTCCTACCCTCTGAGCTGCTCTCTACACACCCTAAGTCCTCAAAGGTCATTCACGGCTAAATTTAATACTGTTACATGGCAGGTAGAAAATGGTATAAAATACCGACATGTTGATGATGAAGACACATGTGCAACAGTTGGGTATCTTTTTTGTTGAAACGTTTCGTCTACACGGTAGGCTTCTTCAGTCAAATACAGAGGGAGCAGTCCATCAACCCTGGAGAAAAAAGTATTTGACGTGGTCAATCCCTCAGCCTGGAGAAGAGTTCAGTTCCACGGAGCTGAACTCTTCTCCAGGCTGAGGGACTGACAACCAAGAGTAACCATCTGAGTGATAGAAGATATGGATGCAGAGCCCATACGCAGTTTCAAGATTAATGTCAAAGTCGTTATACTTGCTATAATTCCAGGCTATTGATTTAGCTTTGGTAGTATATCTTTCGGTACGTTCTTATCAAAGTCTCTTGTTATGTTGTAGCCAGAAATAGCGTGTGTGAACGTTTGTGTACCTAAGAAACGCGAGGGGCAGGGAGGGCCGGAGAACCAAAACTCGACCCCCCCTTTCTCCGAGCTCTGCAGCCGCAAATAGATGAATAAAACTGGGAGTGTACACACACGCAGCAGTAGGTGTAGGGGGCAAAAGCACCATCATTAGTAAGTTTATTTAGATACAAGTACGCATAAATACAGTTGCACAAATTATTATATGTATCAATTAGGTGGGATAACACAAAAGACAAAGTGACTTATTTCCATTGGAGTCCTTGAACAACAACAAAACAATAAGCAAGCAATCACCACCACCACCACCACCACTACCAACCACCACCACCGCTACCAGCCACCACTACAAACCACCACCACCGCTACCAACCACCACTACAAACCACCACCACTACTACCAACCACCAACACCGCTACAACCACCAACACCACTACAACAACCAACACCACCACCAGCATCAGCAGCGTGAGTGCCATTACCCCGCGGGGATGATGCGAGGGACAGTGGCACTCCAGTGCCACTTTACCACCCCGCTCCAGGCGTCAGTGCCAGTACACCCGTACCCAGCTGACCCAATTCCAAGCCACGCCTCCACCACCTCCCCCCTCCACCCCTTCCTCCCTCCCACCAAAAACCTGGATGCTGGAGGCTGTGCCCAATACTCTCCCACACCCTTACATATTTTCCCCTTGCCCCAGCCAGCCAGCCAGCCAGCTGGCAGGTCGATAAACCTTGTTTCTTGCATGTGTTTCCTTCCTCCCTCTCAGCCAGCTATAACGAAAACAAGACGAATATCTCAAGCAGGAAGAAAAGAAGATACAATAAACACAAAGAGAGGAAAGAGATTATAATCAAAATGAAGCGCTAAACCCATAAGTCATACAGCGCTGCTAGAGAAAGAGAGAGTGGAAGGGGTTTATGAGAGACATAACTGAAGACCCTGTGATATACAAGGAGGTTACCTGCGGAGATAAAGTGTAGTTATTGCTAGTTTTGTGGGGTCGACTTTAAGCTCCTGGCCCCCGCATCTCCGCTACAGGATGGATTCGCACTCCTGGCTGTGTGAGCACACATCAACTTAATAACCACTGCAGCAAAGGTGAAACTGGCAAATTTAAGATCAGCTTTCAGGAACATGAACAAGGAGGCATTCACCACCTTATACACGACACATGTCAGACCCATCTTGGAGTACGCAGCGCCAGTATGGAATCCACATCTGATAAAGTATGTAAAGAAATTTGAAAAAATGCAGGTTTGCTACTAAACTAGTCCCAGAGCTGAGGGGGATGATCTGTTAGAGTAGAGAAGCTAAACTTGACCACACTAGAGGACAGAAGGATCAGAGGTGACATGATTACGACGTACAAAATACTGAGAGGAATTGACAAGGTGGAGAGAGCGAAAAAATACGAATATATAGAGACAACTTCGGAACTCCTAGTTTTTCATCCACCATTGTTGCTGTTGCTACTACTACTAACTACTACTGAGTTGCGTTGAATGGATTACTTCAGTTGGTGGGATGTGCGACTCTCCTGCAGAAGCGTGCAGTCAACAACTTTTGAAGGTGCATTAATAGGGAGGAATGAGTGATGTCAGCGGCCACAAGTGGAACTCCATTGGGGGTCAGTAATAACCTCCTACACAAGTTGTGTGCCCTTGGGCCAGGCTTGTCTGGAGCTTGCCTGATCAACTTGGCGGTTGCTGCTGGTGGCCCGCATAATCATCACAGCCTGGTTGATTCGGCACTTGGTGGAGGAAATTCTCTATTTCCTCTTGAAGACTTCTACACCTGCTCCGGCAGTTTCTGATATATCGTGCTAAGATGATAAAAAATAAAAAAGTGGGACCACGGATGTTGATACAATGTTCTCTTGTGCCCATGGCGCCCCTGCCTTTCACTGGTTTATTCTACACATTCTCCCATATCTCTCACTCCAGTATGTTGTTATGGCAGTGTATACCCTTCAAGTACTTTCCATATATATATTATCATGTACTCTCTCTCTCTCTCTCTCTCTCCCTTCAGCAAGTAGATATAAGCATTACATTACTACATCCATGAATGACTACTAAGTCGTAGGGGGTGGTACATATAATCAATAAATAGCTATGTAAGCTGTCTGGTGACCAAAAAAATCAACCGAGCAGTAATGATGCACAACATGAACCCGCCTTACATAGGCCAGTGTTATTCTCAGAACAGCACGAGGCTGTGTGAAGCTGACTGATACACCAAGACAGTCTTTCGTAATTGAGCTGCAGATTTACAGTAAGTGTACATACTCGGGGTGCTGGGTGAAAACATGGCTGGATGTACATACGTGTTCATGGTGCATGAGTGTGTGCGGTGCCTGAATGTGCATGATACTGGATGTACATAATGCTCACGGCACTTGGCTGTCCCTACACTCTTATTTAACACTACTGCTGCTCATCCTGGGCACCCTCCCAGAGACTCCTGCCTGGTCTGTTACTGAGTCAACTAGCAAGCTGTCAGCCTGGTCTGTTACTGAGTCAACTAGCAAGCTGTCAGCCTGGTCTGTTACTGAGTCAACTAGCAAGCTGTCAGCCTGGTCTGTTACTGAGTCAACTAGCAAGCTGTCAGCCTGGTCTGTTACTGAGTCAACTAGCAAGCTGTCAGCCTGGTCTGTTACTGAGTCAACTAGCAAGCTGTCAGCCTGGTCTGTTACTGAGTCAACTAGCAAGCTGTCAGCCTGGTCTGTTACTGAGTCAACTAGCAAGCTGTCAGCCTGGTCTGTTACTGAGTCAACTAGCAAGCTGTCAGCCTGGTCTGTTACTGAGTCAACTAGCAAGCTGTCAGCCTGGTCTGTTACTGAGTCAACTAGCAAGCTGTCAGCCTGGTCTGTTACTGAGTCAACTAGCAAGCTGTCAGCCTGGTCTGTTACTGAGTCAACTAGCAAGCTGTCAGCCTGGTCTGTTACTGAGTCAACTAGCAAGCTGTCAGCCTGGTCTGTTACTGAGTCAACTAGCAAGCTGTCAGCCTGGTCTGTTACTGAGTCAACTAGCAAGCTGTCAGCCTGGTCTGTTACTGAGTCAACTAGCAAGCTGTCAGCCTGGTCTGTTACTGAGTCAACTAGCAAGCTGTCAGCCTGGTCTGTTACTGAGTCAACTAGCAAGCTGTCAGCCTGGTCTGTTACTGAGTCAACTAGCAAGCTGTCAGCCTGGTCTGTTACTGAGTCAACTAGCAAGCTGTCAGCCTGGTCTGTTACTGAGTCAACTAGCAAGCTGTCAGCCTGGTCTGTTACTGAGTCAACTAGCAAGCTGTCAGCCTGGTCTGTTACTGAGTCAACTAGCAAGCTGTCAGCCTGGTCTGTTACTGAGTCAACTAGCAAGCTGTCAGCCTGGTCTGTTACTGAGTCAACTAGCAAGCTGTCAGCCTGGTCTGTTACTGAGTCAACTAGCAAGCTGTCAGCCTGGTCTGTTACTGAGTCAACTAGCAAGCTGTCAGCCTGGTCTGTTACTGAGTCAACTAGCAAGCTGTCAGTCTGGTCTGTTACTGAGTTAACTAGCAAGCTGTCAGCGTGGTCAGTTACTGAGTCAACTAGCAAGCTGTCAGCCTAGTCAGTTACTGAGTCAACTAGCAAGCTGTCAGCCTGGTCTGTTACTGAGTCAACTAGCAAGCTGTCAGCCTGGTCTGTTACTGAGTCAACTAGCAAGCTGTCAGCCTGGTCAGTTACTGAGTCAACTAGCAAGCTGTCAGCCTGGTCAGTTACTGAGTCAACTAGCAAGCTGTCAGCTTGGTCTGTTACTGAGTCAACTAGCAAGCTGTCAGCTTGGTCTGTTACTGAGTCAACTAGCAAGCTGTCAGCCTGGTCAGTTACTGAGTCAACTAGCAACATGTCAGCCTGGTCTGTTACTGAGTCAACTAGCAAGCTGTCAGCCTGGTCAGTTACTGAGTCAACTAGCAAGCTGTCAGACTGGTCAGTTACTGAGTCAACTAGCAAGCTGTCAGCCTGGTCAGTTACTGAGTCAACTACCAAGCTGTCAGCCTGGTCAGTTACTGAGTCAACTAGCAAGCTGTCAGCTTGGTCTGTTACTGAGTCAACTAGAAAGCTGTCAGCTTGGTCTGTTACTGAGTCAACTAGCAAGCTGTCAACCTGGTCTGTTACTGAGTCAACTAGTAAGCTGTCAGCCTGGTCTGCTACTGAGTCAACTAGCAAGCTGTCAGCCTGGTCAGTTACTGAGTCAACTAGCATGCTGTCAGCCTGGTCAGTTACTGAGTCAACTAGAAAGCTGTCAGCCTGGTCAGTTACTGAGTCAACTAGAGAGCTGTTAGCCTGGTATAATCTTAAGAAGCCTCAACTCAGTGTCTGTCTGTTCATTAAGGTGTTGGGAGGTTACCTTGGTTCCCAGGAGCTGGGATATATGTCCTGGGTTCGATTCCCGGCTGGTCGGAGTGTTGTATTTGCTTAAAAACCACTTTGTTCTGTGGATGCAGGAATCATTAATATATATATATATATATATATATATATATATATATATATATATATATATATATATATATATATATATATATATATATATATATATATATATATATATATATATATATTCTAGGTAGTAGGCTGGTAGACAGCAACCACCCAGGGAGGTACTACCGTCCTGCCAAGCGAGTGTAAAACGAAAGCCTGTAATTGTTTTACATGATGGTAGGATTGCTGGTGTCCATTTTTCTGTCTCATGAACATGCAAGGTTTCAGGTACGTCTTGCTTCTTCTACTTACACTTAGGTCACACTACACATGCATGTACAAGCATATATATACACACCCCTTTGTAAAAGGAGAAACTTTCGTTTTTCCTTTTGGGCCATCCCACCTCGGTGGGATATGGCCAGTGTGTTGAAAGAAAGAATATATATATATAATATATATATAATATATATATATATATATATATATATATATATATATATATATATATATATATATAATATATATATATATATATATATATATATATATATATATATATATATATATATATATATATATATATATATAATATATATATATATATATATATATATATATATATATATATATATATATATATATATATATATGTCGTGCCGAATAGGCAGAACTTGCGATCTTGGCTTAAATAGCAACGCTCATCTTGCCATATAGGACAAGTGAAAATTTGTGTATGCAATAATTTCGCCAAAATCATTCTGAACCTAACGAAAAAAATACATTTCACTGTGTTTGTTTGGTATTAAATTATTTTAAACAAATCTAAAATATATTTAGTTGGGTTAGGCTAAAATAAATTGTTCTTGTTATAACAAGGTTAGGTAAGTTTTCTAAGATTCTTTTGGTGCAAAATTAAAATTTTTTACATTAACATTAATGAAAAAAATATATCTTTAAACGTATAAGAGAAAATTTTAGAAAGGACTTAATTTTAAATGAGTTCTTGCTAATTGACCAGTTTTACATATTCGGCACGACATATATATATATATATATATATATATATATATATATATATATATATATATATATATATATATATATGTATATATATATATATATATATATATATATATATATATATATATATATATATATATATATATATATATATATATATATATATATATATATATATATATATATAATACTATGACTGGAACAAGGGCAATACTGACTGCATATAAGTACAGACATCACACACACAACATACATGTACACATACAGCACTTACTTACAAGTATACTGTACCACTAACATACACGAAGAATGGAAGAGAGGCAGAAGAAAGAACAATGAGTGGAAAGCCTGAATAAGGCAGTGTAGAGGAAATCTCACTTCGTAAGCCTTCCCATTAACATTTTAATGGAACTCCCAACATTTGCATAATCTCAATCGTCTGAACTTTTCTTATAAATGATTTGGGATTGCAGCAGCAGCCGAGTGACCTGATGAGCCTCAGTCCTGGTCACAGTACCTTCCCACCAACCTCCATATGACCTGAGTCTATTACCATCAATCTCCCTTTACCTTCGATAAATTCAGAGGTTTTTCTACTCCTGGAGCTTAGCCATGTGCCAGGCTCGTCTAGTGCTTGCCTGGTCAACCAGGCTGGTGTTGGTGGCCTGCTGTCCCACATATCCATCACAGCCTGGTTGATCTAGCACCTGGTGAAGATACTTGTCCAGTTTCCTCTTGAAGACTACTAGACTGGTTTCAGCAGTGTTTCTGATATACAGTACTCTGTTAAGATGTTGAATAATCTGGGGTCCACAGATGATGATACAGTGTTCCCTTATTGTGCCCACTTCACCCCTGCTTTTCACTGGGTTTATCTTACGCTTCCTCCCATATGTCTTGCTCCAGTATGTTATGGTAGTGTGCTATTTCATGACTGAGCTTTCATTTTTTTTTTTTTGTGTCCACTGACTTTTTTATGCTAAGTGCCAGGCACCTAAAACTGAGAACTACAGAATTTGATTAATAATGTGCATACATATTTTTTTTTTAATAAGCTGGCCATCTCCCACAAAGGCAGGGTGACCCTAAAGAGAAACGCTTTTGCCATCACTAGCTTACGAATATCAATATTAAACAGATTCAAGCCATATTTACAGCAACACAGGGAAAAATTAAATTATTCGGATGAATGAATTTTCCTTATACGTATCAGAGGTTTCAGAATTCACATCAACTCTACGAACCTGATCCCTGTGAAAGGCAGGGTTGCTACGTACACTGTGTTAGTAAAGATGCTGAATTAGACATATGTAACACCTGTGTATCTATGCCTGTAGACATTAACCATCCAGTGGTTTTATCATTACTATACATGGGCATAATATGCAATAAGATCACAGTAAACAAGTGATATCAAATATGCAAAATAACCTCAGTGAAAAAAATTAGTGAAATTCTAATGTGATTTCTCCCATCATCAAGGAATAGTGAAAATAAATGGTATAAAATACCGACACAATGGAAACATAAACACATATGCAGTTTAATGTGATGCTTTATTGACAACGTTTCGCCCACACAGTGGGCTTTTTCAAGTCACAAACAGATCTACCCCCGTACCTTCCACCCCAGGTAGATCTGTTTGTGACTTGAAAAAAGCCCACTGTGTGGGTGAAACGTTGTCAATAAAGGATCACATTAAACTGCATACGTGTTTATGTTTCCATCAAGGAATAGTAAAAATAATAAAAGAGCAGAAGACTTATAAAGCTGAGATTCCATCTCACTTATGACCTCACACACAAAATACAATTGTATTGACAAAGCACTAGATGGTTAAATGTCTACAAGTAAACATACCCAAATGTTTCACATATGTTTAATTCATCATCAGAGATGCTGATATATATACGTATTTTTTTCCATGTGCTGCTTCCTGGCATTAACTTTCTCGGATACTTTTTAAGATATTTTATACTTACTGTTATTACTATATCATGTGAAACTCAATAGATTACCACTATGAAAATAATCACTAATGCAATTAAAAAAAATCTTGGGGTACAGACAGCCATGTTTGAGTGTCAGGATGGTACTGACAGCCACATTCGAGTGCCAGTGGCATTAACAGCAATATCTGAGTCTCAGAATAACACTGGCAGTGATTACTGATTGTCAGGGATGCATTGGTAGCCATGTTTCTGTCAGAAATGCACCAACAGCCAACAATGATTGTCAAGGATGGCACCAGCAGCCATGTTTGTATCAAAGTGCCACTGATACACCAGCCAGTAGGGGAGTTTTTTCTGATGTATTACAAGAAGAAGCAGTGTAAATACTCTGGCATTACACAACATGCAACTAATGAAGACACAGACTCCGCTGGCTCTAGCAAAAACAAGCCGTCAGATTTAAAGCTGAAAATAGCAAACTTTTGAGAGAAAATTCTCAGACAAGGTTTTGGTTTTTCCTGAACATTATCAAGTGACAACTGAGTGAGAGATGGGAAGAAAACCAGAAAGCAGGTCAAAAAAGAGGTCAGGGGAAGTTAGAAGACTGGTCAGGTGACAAAAATATCAGTAAATAAGTCAGGAGGTGAGTACTGTAATTTCCAACATATAAGACGTGCTTTTTTTCCCCACAAAAAAGTCTTGGAAAAATCACCCTGTGCCTTATATGCTCGAGGTCAGGGTCAAGGGTAGACTTTGGGCTGTTGTTTACTAACACTACATTACAAGTGCTCGGAAACATCGTCTTATATGCAGGAAATTATGGTAGTAGTAATAAGTTAATTAGATCACAGAAATTTGTGCACCATATTTTTACATTACATGGAATCATAAATCAAATATGTACTTTCAGTTTTGTTCTGCATTGTCAAACATGAAAACATTTAAAATTATTATCCCTGCAGTACTTACCTTGACTAGGGTTTTTGTATCCTACTTATCAGTGCACACCCGTAACACATTAATCTGAAAATACATCAAACTATATGAGAACTTACAAATGATTACTAAAACCTGTATATAGTGTATAATGTTATCAAAACTTTGCAGATAGAAATTAAGTCATTGACATTTTAGGGTTATCCTAGGTAATTTACACTATATATGATACAGGAGGTCCCCACTTATACAGCAGGTTAGGTTACAGGTTACTGTTGTCAAGTGAAAATCACTGTAAAGTGGAACATAGCCTTTTCTCACTTTCACATGCTTATAAAAGCCTGCTAACATGTTTACACTATCATATACGTATTAGGTGAGCCATAGACCTTGGTCTGAAAAAATGCATATAGTACAATACACACATTACTTATCATAAAATATTTCCAACCTTATTAGGTAATAACGAGTGTTGAATAACTTTATTGTAGGAAGTCCAAATAAATAAAGAATCGGTAAAATTGAAAATCGCTTTGTATTAGCGAAATGTTGTAAAGCAAAGCACTGTGAAGTGGAGCCTGCCTGGAGTACCACTGATTTAGTGTTTCACTGGAAATAACTCAGTGACTTCCTGGTGATTAAAGGCAGTCACCCTTCCAAGGTACTAACAAGACCCAGTGTTGCTTACAGCCACTGACCAGATGAGAAGCAGTGCATTCAGTGCAGTAAGTTTATTTAGATACAGGTACATATAAACACAGTTACATAAATTATCATACATGGCAGCATAACCCAAAATCCAAAAATGTCAAAGTGACTTCTTATTTCCTTTGGGGTGGTGTGGTCACTGACTGTATGGTATTACCTGTAGTAACCATAACAAAACAAGAAATACAGCCAATGATTTATTTTTCCCAACGGCAACATCACAGCATTTGTATGGCTCGATGTGTGTGTGTAACTTTTGGCCACTTTTGTTTAATCTACTGTACATATTTGATTAATTTTGGATATCATATATGTATTTGCAATTTGGAGAGACATTTGAAACGTCATATCCATGTGCCTCTGGCAAGACAGTGATATTGTGAATGATGGTGAAAGTGTTTCTTTTTCAGGTCACCATACCTCAGTGGGAGACAGCCAGCATGTTAAAAAAATAAATAATTAAAAGTAAATTTATACTGCAGTGTTGATAATTGTAGTGGTGTATGAATTTTTATGTGAAAATTTGTCATCATAACTACTGCAAGCGTATACGTATGTATATACATACTATGCTTTACTGGGTTTCCCAAGGATAAAATTTATATAATATACAGTGTTTTTATTTGTAAAATATCTGTATGTAGTCTGTCCTAATGAAAGTCGGTCTTTCATGGTGGCTAAGAAAGTCGAATGTGTAACTTTGACTCAAGAAGTGATTGTTACTGTGTATTGTAGTTTGCTCAGTGGGCCAGTTTTTAAATTCATGCTTCAAAAGGTTTTATTGTCTCAATGAATTATTGCATTTATTGACATTGTGGTATGTTATAAATAAATGTTAAGTCTTTGTTAATAGGCTACAATCTAACCTAACTTAAATAACGTAAATTGAGAAATTTACTTAAAATAATACACAAGAAATTGACCTAGATTTTAGTAAGACATGTTGCTATATACCCTCAGAGCCATTGTACAACTTTTTGCAACTAAAATGTTTTTAGATTTTCCTGATAAAATTTATCTAATCTTAAATTGTTAAAGGATGGTTATATTTGGTTTCAATACTGCTTACTGGGCAGTGTTGGTGATTTAACTCCCAACTTGTAGCTGCAGAGGAGACATGTGTTGACATATCATATGTATCACACAAACCAAATGAACTTTGCCTAACTGTACATAACTGATAATGCAACTGATTACCTTGACAAAATATTTAATCATTCATGACAGATAAGCCAAACATTTTGACATTTTATTGAAACCTCTTCCCACCAGGAATGTTTAGTATCTTCTCCACCAGATACTGAAATAAAACACAGTAAAGAACTCTTGCATGACATTACTGTATCATCAACAAAAGTAATGGATACAGGAGGGTCCCGCTTTACAGTGCTTTGTTATATAGCGTTTTGCTAATGCGGCAGCTTTCAATCATACCTATTCTTCATTTATTCAGATATACCTTTATGTTTAATGACTTTCAAGTCTTTCCACTCCCAGAGCCCAGCCATGGGTCAGGCACTTGCTATAACCTAAGGATGATAATATTTTATTAGTAGTGTGTATACTGTAGATGTTTAGGCCTAGTTCTATTGCTCATTTAATATATGATAGCGTAAACATGCTATCAGGCTTTTATATGCGTTTGAAGGTGGAAAAAAGGACTATGATTCACTTTACAGCAATTTTTGCTTTACAGCGGTAGTCCAGAACCTAACCTGTTCTATAAGCAGGGCTCTCCTATACAGCAGTAACCTGGAAGACAAGATAAGATAAGATTTCATTTGGATTTTTAACCCTGGAGGGTTAGCCACCCAGGATAACCCAAGAAAGTCAGTGCATCATCGAGGACTGTCTAACTTATTTCCATTGGGGTCCTTAATCTTGTCCCCCAGGATGCGACCCACACCAGTCAACTAACACCCAGGTACCTATTTGCTGCTAGGTGAACAGGACAACAGGTGTAAGGAAAAAGTGTCGAAATGTTTCCACCTGCCGGGAATCGAACCCGGGCCCTCCGTGTGTGAAGCGGAAGCTTTAGCCACCAGGCCACCGGACTAACCTGATGTATAAGCAGGGCTCTCCTATATACATGTAGCAACTACACAGATACTGCAGTGTTAAACAACTCAAAATATGAAATATGTATTAAAGATTATATTGTACGTTCAATCCGAGGAAGGGGAGAACAGGTTCAATCCGAGGAAGGGAATTAGAGGCTCAATCCAGGGAAGGGGAGAACAGGTTCAATCCAAGGAAGGGGAGAACAGGTTCAATCCTAGGAAGGCGAGAACAAGTTCAATCCAAGGAAGGGGAGAACAGGTTCAATCCAAGGAAGGGGAGAACAGGTTCAATCCTAGGAAGGCAAGAACAAGTTCAATCCAAGGAAGGGGAGAACTGGTTCAATCCTAGGAAGGGGCAAACAGGTTCAATCCTAGGAAGGGGAGAACAGGTTCAATCCAAGGAAGGGGAGAACAGGTTCAATCCAAGGAAGGGGAGAACAGGTTCAATCCAAGGAAGGGGAGAACAGGTTCAATCCAAGGAAGGGGAGAACAGGTTCAATCCAAGGAAGGGGAGAACAGGTTCAATCCAAGGAAGGGGAGAACAGGTTCAATCCAAGGAAGGGGAGAACAGGTTCAATCCTAGGAAGGGGCAAACAGGTTCAATCCTAGGAAGGGGAGAACAGGTTCAATCCAAGGAAGGGAAGAACAGGTTCAATCCAAGGAAGGGGAGAACAGGTTCAATCCAAGGAAGGGGAGAACAGGTTCAATCCAAGGAAAGGGAGAACAGGTTCAATCCAAGGAAGGGGAGAACAGGTTCAATCCAAGGAAGGGGAGAACAGGTTCAATCCTAGGAAGGGGCAAACAGGTTCAATCCTAGGAAGGGGAGAACAGGTTCAATCCAAGGAAGGGGAGAACAGGTTCAATCCAAGGAAGGGGAGAACAGGTTCAATCCAAGGAAGGGGAGAACAGGTTCAATCCAAGAAAGGGGAGAACAGGTTCAATCCAAGGAAGGGGAGAACAGGTTCAATCCAAGGAAGGGGAGAACAGGTTCAATCCAAGGAAGGGGAGAACAGGTTCAATCCAAGGAAGGGGAGAACAGTTTCAATCCAAGGAAGGGGAGAACAGGTTCAATCCAAGGAAGGGGAGAACAGGTTCAATCCAAGGAAGGGGAGAACAGGTTCAATCCAAGGAAGGGGAGAACAGGTTCAATCCTAGGAAGGGGCAAACAGGTTCAATCCTAGGAAGGGGAGAACAGGTTCAATCCAAGGAAGGGGAGAACAGGTTCAATCCAAGGAAGGGGAGAACAGGTTCAATCCTAGGAAGGGGAGAACAGGTTCAATCCAAGGAAGGGGAGAACAGGTTCAATCCAAGGAAGGGGAGAACAGGTTCAATCCAAGGAAGGGGAGAACAGGTTCAATCCTAGGAAGGGGCAAACAGGTTCAATCCTAGGAAGGGGAGAACAGGTTCAATCCAAGGAAGGGAAGAACAGGTTCAATCCAAGGAAGGGGAGAACAGGTTCAATCCAAGGAAGGGGAGAACAGGTTCAATCCAAGGAAAGGGAGAACAGGTTCAATCCAAGGAAGGGGAGAACAGGTTCAATCCAAGGAAGGGGAGAACAGGTTCAATCCAAGGAAGGGGAGAACAGGTTCAATCCAATCCAAGGAAGGGGAGAACAGGTTCAATCCAAGGAAGGGGAGAACAGGGAAAGGGGAGAACAGGTTCAATCCAAGGAAGGGGAGAACAGGTTCAATCCAAGGAAGGGGAGAACAGGTTCAATCCAAGGAAGGGAGAACAGGTTCAATCCAGAACAGTTTCAATCCAAGGAAGGGGAGAACAGGTTCAATCCAAGGAAGGGGAGAACAGGTTCAATCCAAGGAAGGGGAGAACAGGTTCAATCCAAGGAAGGGGAGAACAGGTTCAATCCTAGGAAGGGGCAAACAGGTTCAATCCTAGGAAGGGGAGAACAGGTTCAATCCAAGGAAGGGGAGAACAGGTTCAATCCAAGGAAGGGGAGAACAGGTTCAATCCAAGGAAGGGGAGAACAGGTTCAATCCAAGAGAGGGGAGAACAGTTTCAATCCAAGGAAGGGGAGAACAGGTTCAATCCAAGGAAGGGGAGAACAGGTTCAATCCAAGGAAGGGGAGAACAGGTTCAATCCTAGGAAGGGGCAAACAGGTTCAATCCTAGGAAGGGGAGAACAGGTTCAATCCAAGGAAGGGGAGAACAGGTTCAATCCAAGGAAGGGGAGAACAGGTTCAATCCAAGGAAGGGGAGAACAGGTTCAATCAAAGGAAGGGGAGAACAGGTTCAATCCAAGGAAGGGGAGAACAGGTTCAATCCAAGGAAGGGGAGAACAGGTTCAATCCTAGGAAGGGGCAAACAGGTTCAATCCTAGGAAGGGGAGAACAGGTTCAATCCAAGGAAGGGGAGAACAGGTTCAATCCAAGGAAGGGGAGAACAGGTTCAATCCAAGGAAGGGGAGAACAGGTTCAATCCAAGAAAGGGGAGAACAGGTTCAATCCAAGGAAGGGGAGAACAGGTTCAATCCAAGGAAGGGGAGAACAGGTTCAATCCAAGGAAGGGGAGAACAGGTTCAATCCAAGGAAGGGGAGAACAGGTTCAATCCTAGGAAGGGGCAAACAGGTTCAATCCTAGGAAGGGGAGAACAGGTTCAATCCAAGGAAGGGGAGAACAGGTTCAATCCTAGGAAGGGGAGAACAGGTTCAATCCAAGGAAGGGGAGAACAGGTTCAATCCAAGGAAGGGGAGAACAGGTTCAATCCAAGGAAGGGGAGAACAGGTTCAATCCAAGAAAGGGGAGAACAGGTTCAATCCAAGGAAGGGGAGAACAGGTTCAATCCAAGGAAGGGGAGAACAGGTTCAATCCAAGGAAGGGGAGAACAGGTTCAATCCAAGGAAGGGGAGAACAGGTTCAATCCTAGGAAGGGGCAAACAGGTTCAATCCTAGGAAGGGGAGAACAGGTTCAATCCAAGGAAGGGGAGAACAGGTTCAATCCAAGGAAGGGGAGAACAGGTTCAATCCTAGGAAGGGGAGAACAGGTTCAGTCCAAGAAAGAGGAGAGGTTCAATCAAACTGGAGAAGAGGCTCAATCCAAGAAAGGGTAGAAGAGGTTCAACTCCCTGGATCAAGAACCCCCGCGAGGATCATCAACACGTAACATGGCAGCCTCCACACTCAGTCACGTTTCCAACAATTTCAACACCAATTTACGCCTCAATACCGCCAATACTACTCCCACCTGACCACCATACTATTCCTGCAACTAAACTATCATAGTACACGGAAAATAGACGCTCAGGGAAGATTATATAGTGAAATATTTACCCCGAGTGAGAGCCAACAACTCAAGATTACACTAACAAAACAAACTCACCAACACAAACAATAAGTTCACTACTTGACTAACTTATTAAATATTTATTAAATATTTATTACCATCTTTAAGGTGTTTTTTATATTGTAAGTTATTTATTGGTGATGATAATGAGGTTGAAATAATGGGGTGATAATGCTGCTGTAGCCTCAGGTAGAGGAAAATAACTTGGGATGTTGATCGCTTATGTGTTGATGCAACTAAAACTGGTACATGGTGTTATGCTTATTAATACTAGTGATGATAATGATGATTATTGATGCTGATGATGATAATACCGTTGATGATTATTGATGATTTATCATTGATGGTGACGATTGATGATAATTATGCTGATGATATACTAATATCAGTGATAATTATGATCATTGATGCTAATAATGATTGATGATAATTCTGAGTGATATACTTATTAATATCAGTGATTATGACTCATAATAATTATTGATGATAAATATTAATGATTATTGATGATTATGATATTTTTTGATGATTGATAGTATGATAATGATTCATGATTATAATGACTGATAATGATGTTTGATGATGATGTATGACTGGAAAACTATCCTGTATGATGGTGTATGACAGGAAAATCATCCTGTATGATGGTTTATGACAGAAAAATCATCCTGTATGATGGTGTATGACAAAAATCATCCTGTATGATGGTGTATGACAGGAAAATCATCCTCTATGATGGTGTATGACAGAAAAATCATCCTGTATGATGGTGTATGACAGAAAAATCATCCTGTATGATGGTGTATGACAGGAAAATCATCCTCTATGATGGTGTATGACAGAAAATTATTATTACAATCAAGGGGGAAGCGCTAAACCCGGAGGATTATACAGCGCCTGGGGGGGGATGTGGAAGGCATTCAGGCTTAATTTGGGGAACTGGAGCACAGATCCAATTCCCTAAATCAAGACCCCCTCACCAACATCAAGGAACCTTCCTTGAGGGGTATGACAGAAAAATCATCCTGTATGATGGTGTATGACAGGAAAAAGGATATACAGTATTGACCAAGATGTGTATTTCTCCGAGTATATACAGTGAGAGTTTACTTTAATCTGTATTTTAGTGATTGAAGGTATTCTTGTCTGGTGGTGTAAAGGTAACATGCAGACCTGAATGACCCTCATGTAGTTGACAGGCTTTAAACTCGATTAATGAACCAACGAAACCAACACAAATACAACAAGCACTTCCGCACACAGTTAAAATAAGTTGCATTAGTTGTTCTCACAGGCATCCTGATAATTATAAAATTCATGGTAGGTGAAAAAGTCCAGGCACGAGAGCAGTTAAAACAGGGTCCACAGTGAGCTGCACACCATAAGTCAAATTACACTATTCATGGTGGGTGTGGAGGAGGGAATGTTAAATCTACTTTTATATCACTGAGGATTATAATATAAAGGAAGCACTAAACCCACTAGGGTCATACAGCGTTATATCACCTAGGAAATAGGCAAGCAGGCATGATCCACAGAGGATAGGTCTAATTCCTTGGGTTGAAGAACCCTTCATTAACATCAAGGCACCTTCCTTAGGCTTAAAGGAATGTCATAGAACGAGGATCAGGAGTACCTGTAAACAGGTGGCTATGGGGAAGTTACACATGATCCTTGATCAAGAGATCAGTCTTTATGCAGGACATTCATTTTATCATTATACGAAGTTACACAGTGGTGTAATATTGGATAATGCCCGTGTCAGAAGTTTTGCTCTGGTCCTGGGCTTTCTAATTATCAGTCACATGAAAAGGAAAGGCAATCCTTTCCAATGGGGCATCATTTTGTTTGCGATTTGATATAAATTCTACATGCCTCTATAATGCTGCTGTGTGGAGATTTTGAATCTCTTTATGCACTGCCTAGAAGTGGGCTTTAAGCATACTATTGCTGCAGCCCTGCAAGTCATTATTCCCATATTATGATGCATTCACTAATTGCACCAAACCCATGCAGGTCAATGTTGCAAGGTATAGGGAGCAAAGGGAAATATTTTTGAACTAAAAAACATAAGCCAGAGTTGGCACAATAAGTTTGTTTCAGCTGTCCATCACCAGACTCATTTACTCAAGATGTTAAGTTTTCCCTTGAAATGGGGTTGTTCCTTGGAAACTCCTTTACTGTCACCTGTCACAGAATCAAGGAATAAAGAAAAGTACTCAGGGATAAATATCTTGAAGCAATCACTTCCACCCACTCTTACCTTAAATCTTTTATTCCTAAACAGTATGTCCACAACTTACATTAATTTATTCCTGAAAATTGTTTGCATGTCAACTGTTCAGAATCCTGAACCTATTCTCCCAGGAATGTCAATGAGATTATTCCATTCAAGAGCTAAACCCATAGGGGTCATACAGCACCTGAGGGTAGGGAAGCACATGTCAAATCTTTCAATCAAATAATCAGCCCCAATGATGGTATTTAACTTTTGAAAACCCTTACACTAGTGTTCTCATTAAAAACAGTGTTCTGTCCACGTATCTTCCTTCAATGCAAAAAAGATATCAAAGATAGAAGTATGTAAGCAACATTTGTCACTAAGTACATTTAAACTACTAGGGATCACCTCAGTCCTCTAAATGTACTCTTTAAAACAGATACGCTTCATTATTTATACATAATAAACACTCAAAAGCCAGATGACTAATCTGTACACTATGGGTGAAAAAAAACACAAAAGACCACTTCTAAAATCCGAGTCAAGCTACTTTTTTTTTTTTTTTTTTTTTTTAACTTACTGCCAGTTACTATAAGAAATATTGCTGGCATATTTCTAAGATATTCTTTGACTTGTACAAAACATGACATCCTGGGTACAAAAGCTTTCCCTAAACCTCTAGATATTCTATGATATAAACTCAGGTCACCTGGATTGAAAGAGTATAAAGATAGAATCACTTAAATATAAAAGCTTTATTTAGGGAATGCCATATTTTTACATACTGTAAGTGAATTAATTCTAGTTATACTGGTTTAAAACAATGTCTGTATGTATAATAAAAACATTTTTACAAAACAAATGTATATCTTTAAAAGCTTTAATTACACAGCATAACTAAAAATAGGTAAAAAAAAAAAAAAAAAAAAAATCAAAATCGTATGACTATATTAGGAAGATTTCTCTGTACATAACTCCAAGCTTTATTGAGTTGCTGAAAAAATGAAGGCTTACTCATTCTGTAGAAAAAAAAAATATACTGCAAACAAAAACAAATCATGAAATTGTCAACTACACGCTGAAAATTTTTGACCAAACATTTATGTGGAACATTATTAAAGCTTTGTACTCATTATATAATACAAATATACGGTAACAGACTATGAATATTAGTAGTATGTACTCTTAGCCAGCGTACATGAATTTGCACAGAACATCTAAGTGCATCCTCAAAATAAATGTTCTTTTGTTCAATCATTCCTTAGAACAATTCTCACATTTATACATAGGAACCTGTAGGCACCCCTGCCAACAGACTTTTGCTATACTATATACAATAAAGTTACCCTAACTTAGTTATGTATCTTCAGCTGTGTTTCTGGATTTTAAATAATGATGAAAACAGTCAATAAGAAATGAATATTGCAGTTTGTCAATCAATATGGAGAAGAGCGATTCTTTAGCATCTGCATCCAAGTGGTCGACCAAAGATTCGAGGAATGCCGGGTTTTCGTTTGCTCTCGTGCAAACTGATTTTATAATACCTGGGTTCAAATCTGAAAAACAAAAAAAGAAAATAGATAACATTAGATAAGAACGATGTAGTTTGCAAATTAAAACAGTGCTGTGCAAGGTGTAGTGACATTATATATAGTCATTACCATGCTCACACACCAGCAGCACTGCAAATCCCCAAAATCACTATTATTACTAAAGGGTTATAACTGACCATAATTTTTAAAGGGCTGGACTGGTAAACCAGTGGAAGGCCTCGGTCAGATGACCAAAAGCTCCAGCCAGCAGCGGGTCATCATATGACTAAAACCTACATTAGGAAACACTTGTCCTGTTTCCTGACGAACCTTACCTAACCCAAAACCACTAGCCTCTAATATTATCTGACACACTCCCATATGCCTGTTAGTTGTTCAAGCCACTATTTCTCCAAACTTCCTTCACTTTGCAAATACATCCTCTTGGTCAATCTATCTGGTTCCATCATTTCTAAATGACAAAACCAGCTTAATAATGCCCGAATTCTCTCTTTTGTATTATCAGTGTTTCATACTGCAACATTCAGAGACCATGTCTCACACCTACACAATTTTTAGCACCATCATTTTTATATATTCCCCTTTTTGCATCCAATGAAAAACTGCCTTCTTCTAACACTACAGCATTCTAGCCTTCTTACCTTTTTATTCTAGCATTCAAGTTGTCTTTCCCATACTAAATGCCAATACATCCATTCCCAAATACATTAAATTCCTTCATACTCTCTCCCTGCAATCTTGATAAATTCACTGCCTAGACTTTTTTTTACTCTCACCACTATATTCTTTTCTGTCTTATTGCTCCCTTAAAAGCTCTCCTTCCTGAATCCGCATCATTCTTCGGCAATTCTACTAGGGGATATAATTTTGGAAAATTTGGAAACTATTTTTCGAACAGTATATATATATATAAATGTATATTTTTTTAACACGTTAGCTGTTTCCCACCAAGCCAGGGTGACTCAAAAAAGAAAAAAACACTTTCATCATCACTCATACATAATCACCGCCTTTGCAGAGGCACTCAGATACGACAGCTTAGATGTCCCCCCAAATTGCCAATATCCCAAACCCCTCCTTTAAAGTCCAGGCACTGTACTTCCCATTTCCAGGACTCGGGTCAGGCTAACTGGACTTGATATATGTATCACCTACTTCAACTACAGGAAACACGAACTCCTTCCCCGTCGAACTCAGGACAGCCGATACCCGCGCATACATCCCAATCTCCAAAACAACAAATGCCTTGGGTGTAACCCTAGACCACTGCCTACGCATAAACAATCACATTTCCACAAAACGTGCCATTGCTAGTAAGGCTTTTTCAAAGCTATTCAAGCTAAGGCAAGTGTCCACACGAACCAAACTTCACCTCTATAAATCCCTCATTTGGCCCTTAATCTCTTACTGCCCTTTAGCCCTCTCCCTAGCAGCTAAGACAAACAGACTAAAACTACAGCATGTCCAGAACAAAGCTCTACGCTGGGTGTTTGATGTGAGCTGGAATGACTTCCTCACGAGCGAGGCCATCCACAGCCAAGCAAACATCTCTGCACTGAATGTGTTCTGGAAAACGCTCAGCGACAAACAGATAGACACACGACATGACCACTGGACCTCTTACCTCGACGAGGATATACGCAGACCTCAAAACACACACGACCTATTCTACTCTATACTACCCCCTGACTCAAATCCCTTATACAGTAGACCCCCGCATAACGATGGCATCACATAGCGATTTTTCCGCATACCGATTACTTTTATCGCAAAATTTTTGCCGCGCATACCGATTAAAAACCCGCTTACCGATTTTCGTCCGAGACGCGTCCAATGTGCCCTCAGCCAGCCTCACATGTGCCGGCCGTCCCATTGTTTACCAGCCAGCCTCCGCGGTAACATCCAAGCATACACTCGGAATATTTCGTATTATTACAGTATTTTCGGTGCTGTTTCTGGAAAATAAGTGACCATGGGCCCCAAGAAAGCTTCTAGTGCCAACCCTACACCTCAAAGAGTAAGAATTACTATAGAAATGAAGAAAGAGATAATTGATAAGTATGAAAGTGGAGTGCGTATAGCCGACCTAGTCAAGCTGTACAAGAAACCCCAATCAACCATCGCTACTATTGTGGGCACCAGAAAGACAATCAAGGAAGCTGTTCTTGCCAAAGGTTCAACTGTGTTTCATCACCGAATCTTCAATAAAAGTAAGTGTCATTTAATTGTGCATGCCTTTTTCAGTTTGTGTGTATTAAAATTAACATTTCATGTGGTTTTTTTCATACTTTTGGGCGTCTTGCACGGATTAATTTTATTTCCATTATTTCTTATGGGGAAAATTCATTCGCATAACGATTATTTCGCATAACAATTATCCCTCTTGCACGGATTAAAATCGTTAACCGGGGGTCCACTGTATAAGTAAAACTGTTTGCAACCCAAGAAAACCAACCTGTATTTACAGGTGGGGACCTTAACCCGTAGACAGTCCAAACGTATATATACGTTCACTACCATACTGCCCCAACTTTTTTGAGAGAAAAAAAAAACATTGTTGTTTTTTAATAGGAAAAAAGAGCATATGGTACCCAGGCATCCCCAATTATTTTAATATGGTGCACAGTGAGTGCTCACACCCATTCTCACATGTCTAGGCGACTCAGGCTTATCATGGCAATGTTAAATGTAGGACATATAAAACGTATATATACGTTTGGGGCACTAGCGGTAAAAACGTATATATACGTTCAGACCGTTTACGGGTTAAATGACATTCATTTTTAATGTTCTTATTACTTTTCCTTTTATATCCATGGGGAAGTGGAATAAGAATCTTTCCTCCGTAAGCCATGTATGTTGTAAAAGTCAACTAAAATGCCGGGCACAATAGGCTAGTAACCCCTTTTCCTGTAATAATTACCAAAAAGAATAAGAAAATTGTAGGGGTTTGGGATATTGGCAGTTTGGAGGGATATGTTGTGTATCTTTATACGTATATGCTTCTAAATTATTGTATTCTGGGCACCTCTGCAAAAACAGTGATTGTGTGTGAATGAGGTAAAAGTATTGAATGATGATGAAAGTATTTTCTTTTTGAGTCACCCTGCCTCAGTGAGAGATGACCGACTTGTTGAAAAACAAAAAAATATACATGAAAAGGAGGAAGGAATTCAAGGAAAAACGTGTAGTTCCTTTATATGAGATAAAAAAAAGAAAGCCAAGAGAAAGAATTGCAGGGGAATAAGCCTTTTGAGTATACTGTACTGGCTAAGCCTTTGGAGTATGCCAGGTAGTGTAAGGCAGCATTATAGCTACAAGTCAAAAGAAACAAAGTAATGTATTTTTAAATATTCTACCTTGTGTAACTTTTTTTTTTTTTTTTTATTATCACACTGGCCGATTCCCACCAAGGCAGGGTGGCCCGAAAAAGAAAAACTTTCGCCATCATTCACTCCATCACTGTCTTACCAGAAGGGTGCTTTACACTACAGTTTTTAAACTGCAACATTAACACCCCTCCTTCAGAGTGCAGGCACTGTACTTCCCATCTCCAGGACTCAAGTCTGGCCTGCCGGTTTCCCTGAACCCCTTCATAAATGTTACTTTGCTCACACTCCAACAGCACGTCAAGTATTAAAAACCATTTGTCTCCATTCACTCCTATCAAACACGCTCACGCATGCCTGCTGGAAGTCCAAGCCCATCGCACACAAAACCTCCTTTAGCCCCTCCCTCTAACCTTTCCTAGGCCGACCCCTACCCCGCCTTCCTTCCACTACAGACTGATACACTCTTGAAGTCACTCTGTTTCGCTCCATTCTCTCTACATGTCCGAACCACCTCAACAACCCTTCATCAGCCCTCTGGACAACAGTTTTGGTAATCCCGCACCTCCTCCTAACTTCCAAACTACGAATTCTCTGCATTATATTCACACCACACATGACATTTCTTCTGCCTCCAGCCTTCTCCTCGCTGCAACATTCATCATCCATGCTTCACACCCATATAAGAGCGTTGGTAAAACTATACTCTCATACATTCCCCTCTTTGCCTCCAAGGACAAAGTTCTTTGTCTCCACAGACTCCTAAGTGCACCACTCACCCTTTTCCCCTCATCAATTCTATGATTCACCTCATCTTTCATAGACCCATCCGCTGACACGTCCACTCCCAAATATCTGAATACATTAACCTCCTCCATACCCTCTCCCTCCAATCTGATATCCAATCTTTCATCACCTAATTTTTTTGTTATCCTCATAACCTTACTCTTTCCTGTATTCACTTTTAATTTTCTTCTTTTGCATACCCTACCAAATTCATCCACCAATCTCTGCAACTTCTCTTCAGAATCTCCAAAGAGCACAGTGTCATCAGCAAAGAGCAACTGTGACAACTCCCACTTTATGTGTGATTCTTTATCTTTTAACTCCACGCCTCTTGCCAAGACCCTCGCATTTACTTCTCTTACAACCCCATCTATAAATATATTAAACAACCACGGTGACATCACACATCCTTGTCTAAGGCCTACTTTTACTGGGAAATAATTTCCCTCTTTCCTACATACTCTAACTTGAGCCTCACTATCCTCGTAAAAACTCTTCACTGCTTTCAGTAACCTACCTCCTACACCACACACTTGCAACATCTGCCACATTGCCCCCCTATCCACCCTGTCATACGCCTTTTCCAAATCCATAAATGCCACAAAGACCTCTTTAGCCTTATTAAATGCTGTTCACTTATGTGTTTCACTGTAAACACCTGGTCCACACACCCCCTACCTTTCTTAAAGCCTCCTTGTTCATCTGCTATCCTATTCTCTGTCTTACTCTTAATTCTTTCAATAATAACTCTACCATACACTTTACCAGGTACACTCAACAAACTTATCCCCTTATAATTTTTGCACTCACTTTTGTCCCCTTTGCCTTTATACAAAGGAACTATGCATGCTCTCTGCCAATCCCTAGGTACCTTGGTACCTAGGTACCTTGTGTAATTAGTACCATGAATGTTAAAAACTTGCATTAAAAAAATACTGAATATAAACAAAATATTTACCATCGAGCAAAGTATCTAAGGGCGTGACATCTTCATCCATCCCGAGAATATCCACTCTGTTACTCTCTCTATTTTCACTGGTTTCCTCATTCTCCAGGTTGTTATCCGCAGATTTTCCACTTTCCAGCAAATGCACTTGGTTGTTGGGCTGCTGATTTTCTTTGTCTTCACGGTCAACCTCTCCAAATATTTCACTTAACTGAGCTTCAACATCATCCAACACAGATTCTGATGATGTCTTGCCTTCTCTTTAAGTGAGAAATTCACTAATTAGCATTTATTTATAAAAAATACTATTTTAATGTAATAACAAGCATTAAAAAATTAGAATCAACCTCATAGCAGAAGGAAATCAGATCACAGTTTTCTCTCTGGATTTCAGTGGAAAGTATTATGAAACTGAATCAATGGTAAAAATTTGGATGGAGAAAATATTACACAATGCAAAATGTAGAGATAAACCTCCAGTGTACAATGATGCCTATCAATCAAGAAATTTTTTTTTATTCCTGCAACAGTAGTAACAAAAGGGGTAGAGAGAGAAATCTAAGTGATAGTGAATGTTACCTTCTGGTCATCTTGCCTGGGTAAAAAAAAAAAAAAAATAACAGTAAGTTAAGGGTAATATTTTGTGAAGGGATTCAGGGAAACTGGTTAGCCAGACTTGAGAAGTACAATGCCTGCACTTTAAATGAAGGGTTTGGGATATTTGTTGTCCAGAGTGACATTTAAACTGTCGTATTCTGCAGACCTCGGCAAAAACTGATTATGTGTGAATGATGGTGAAAGTGTTTCTTTTTTCGGTCACCCTGCCTTGGTGGAAGATGAATAATAGACTTGTTTACACAAGTGTGGTCAATGAAAGAAAAAGACAGAGGCTGAGAGAAACCCATAATACTAAGGGGAAGAACAGAATCATTGAAAAAAAAAAAAAGCCACCCCACTGAATGGGATATACTACAACTTATTAGTGCTTAATCATAACATCTTTAATGCATGTCTCTGACTTATAAGACTATACAGAAAAGCCAAACATCAACTTTCAAAATTAAGAAATCTTACTTTAATTCCGTTTCTTCATATTTCTTGAGAATTTTTATAGTTGCAGCAATTTTTGGGGCACGTACTGGCAACTTGTTGACGTCAGCCTCAGTTAGATGACTTAACTGACCGACAGTATGCACTCCAAGTTCCCCAAGAATAGACATTAGGCCCTCAACCCTGGAGAAAATAAATGAAAAACAAAAAATGTAAATTTGTAGAAAATATTCAATTTATCAAGTTTTATCACTTGAAAAAGACATGAAGCTTACTATATTTCCTAAATATACTTACAGTTTTCTAAGTTACTTTCAAAAATTTGGTTTTATGAGGATAGTGAGACTCAGGTTAGGATGTGTAGGAGAGAGGGAGATTATTTCCTGGTAAAAGAAGGTCTTAGACAGTGATGTGTAATGTCACCATGGTTGTTCAATATACATGTATTTATAGATGTAGCTGTAAAAGAAGTACAC
>NC_091374.1:2526117-2578617 GCF_038502225.1 Cherax quadricarinatus | reverse complement strand
TGTTTTTTATATGAACTTGTGTGTAAATTAAAAAACCAGTGTGCAATTCAATTCACTTGTGTATTGGGGATCTCTCATTCTAGTTCAGTTAAAACAAAATTCTACATACTGTTATTACAGTAATTACACAAAGTGGAAGTGTTACCCACTGATGCTATCATCCAAAGTAGCTTTTTTCAAGATGCTTGGTGAAGGAGACGCTCCTGGGGAAGGTTCATGTTTCATCCAAGGACGATCACTGTCACTGAAGAAGAAGGCAAAAACCTTTACTCTACACACTAGCTGAGGAACTACTGCTGTTAAATAATCATCAGTGGTAAACCTTAAAGGCTGGTCAATATACAGCACACTGTTATATTATTCGTAACTAGTTTTGGATATTTATGAATATCTAAAGTGCAATGAACACTTGTCAGTTATCGACAATAACCCACATGCAGACAAACTCAGGGGATTAATTGATCTGTATATTTTGACCCCCCTTCTGGGATCCTCTTGTATAAAGCAACTCACCTGTCACATATTTTCCTCTTACGACTTGGAGGAGTACTAGGAGAGAAACGACCTGGTGTGCTTCTTCTATAAGGCGAGCCACTGTGACGATGCCGTGATGCATCACCTAGGAAGAAATAAATTACTACTGCACTTCAAAGATTAAAAGTTTCAATACCGTGGCTGGGACAATTCACAAATACTTAACAAATTGGAGATAAGTCTGCTAAACATTCAAGTTATTTCCATTAAGGCATGGTGACAAAGAAGAATATACATTCATTCTTTTTTTTTTTTTTTCAACAAGTCGGCCGTTTCCCACCGAGGCAGGGTGACCCAAAAAAGAAAGAAAATCCCCAAAAAGAGAATGCTTTCATCATCATTCAACACTTTCACCACACTCACACATAATCACTGTTTTTGCAGAGGTGCTCAGAATACAACAGTTTAGAAGCATATATGTATAAAGATACACAACACATCCCTCCAAACTGCCAATATCCCAAACCCCTCCTTTAAAGTGCAGGCATTGTACTTCCCATTTCCAGGACTCAAGTCCGACTATATGAAAATAACCGGTTTCCCTGAATCCCTTCACTAAATATTACCCTGCTCACACTCCAACAGATCGTCAGGTCCCAAGTACCATTCGTCTCCATTCACTCCTATCTAACACGCTCACGCACGCTTGCTGGAAGTCCAAGCCCCTTGCCCGCAAAACCTCCTTTACCCCCTCTCTCCAACCCTTTCGAGGATGACCCCTACCTCGCCTTCCTTCCCCTATAGATTTATATGCTTTCCATGTCATTCTACTTTGATCCATTCTCTCTAAATGACCAAACCACCTCAACAACCCCTCTTCTGCCCTCTGACTAATACTTTTATTAACTCAACACCTTTTCCTAATTTCCACACTCCGAATTTTCTGCATAACATTTACACCACACATTGCCCTTAGACAGGACATCTCCACTGCCTCCAACCGTCTCCTCGCTGCTGCATTTACCACCCAAGCTTCACACCCATATAAGAGTGTTGGTACTACTATACTTTCATACATTCCCTTCTTTGCCTCCATAGATAACGTTTTTTGACTCCACATATACCTCAATGCACCACTCACCTTTTTTCCCTCATCAATTCTATGATTAACCTCATCCTTCATAAATCCATCCGCCGACACGTCAACTCCCAAGTATCTGAAAACATTTACTTCTTCCATACTCCTCCTCCCCAATTTGATATCCAATTTTTCTTTATCTAAATCATTTGATACCCTCATCACCTTACTCTTTTCTATGTTCACTTTCAACTTTCTACCTTTACACACATTCTCAAACTCATCCACTAACCTTTGCAATTTTTCTTTAGAATCTCCCATAAGCACAGTATCATCAGCAAAAAGTATCTGTGTTAATTCCCATTTTGAATTTGATTCCCCATAATTTAATCCCACCCCTCTCCCGAACACCCTAGCATTTACTTCTTTTACAACCCCATCTATAAATATATTAAACAACCATGGTGACATTACACATCCCTGTCTAAGACCTACTTTTACTGGGAAGTAGTCTCCCTCTCTTCTACACACCCTAACCTGAGCCTCACTATCCTCATAAAAACTCTTTACAGCATTTAGTAACTTACCACCTATTCCATATATACTTGCAACATCTGCCACATTGCTCCCCTATCCACTCTATCATATGCCTTTTCTAAATCCATAAATGCAATAAAAACTTCCCTACCTTTATCTAAATACTGTTCACATATATGCTTCAATGTAAACACTTGATCTACACATCCCCTACCCACTCTGAAACCTCCTTGCTCATCTGCAATCCTACATTCTGTCTTACCTCTAATTCTTTCAATTATAACCCTACCGTACACTTTTCCTGGTATACTCAATAAACTTATTCCTCTATAATTTTTACAATCTCTTTTGTCCCCTTTCCCTTTATATAAAGGGACTATACATGCTCTCTGCCAATCCCTAGGTACCTCACCCTCTTTCATACATTTATTAAACAAAAGTACCAACCACTCCAACACTATATCCCCCCTGCTTTTAACATTTCTTTCATGATCCCATCAGTTCCAGCTGCTTTACCCCTTTTCATTCTACGTAATGCCTCGCGTACCTCCCCCACACTTACATTCTGCTCTTCTTCACTCCTAAAAGATGGTATACCTCCCTGACCAGTGCATGAAATTACCGCCTCCCTTTCTTCCTCAACATTTAAAAGTTCCTCAAAATATTCTCGCCATCTACCTAATACCTCCCTCTCCCCATCTACTAACTCCCCTACTCTGTTTTTAACTGACAAATCCATACTTTCCCTAGGCTTTCTTAACCTGTTTAACTCTCTCCAAAATTTTTTCTTATTTTCATTAAAATTTCTTGACAGTGCCTCTCCCACTCTATCATCTGCTCTCCTTTTGCACCCTCTCACCTCTTCACCTTTCTTTTACTCTCCATATACTCTGCTTTTCTTATAACACTTCTGCTTTGTAAAAACCTCTCATAAGCTAACTTTTTCTCTTTTATCACACCCTTTACTTCATCATTCCACCAATCACTCCTCTTTCCACCTGCCCCCACCCTCCTATAACCACAAACTTCTGCCCCACATTCTAATACTGCATTTTTAAAACTATTCCAACCCTCTTCAACCCCCCCACTACTCATCTTTGCACTAGCCCACCTTTCTGCCAACAGTCGCTCATATCTCCCCCGAACTTCCTCCTCCCTTAGTTTATACCCTTTCACCTCCCTCTTACTTGTTGTTGCCACCTTCCTCTTTTCCCATCTACCTCTTACTCTAACTGTAGCTACAACTAAATAATGATCTGATATATCAGTTGCCCCTCTATAAACATGTACATTCTGGAGCCTACCCATCAACCTTTTATCCACCAATACATAATCTAACAAACTACTTTCATTACATGCTACATCATACCTTGTATATTTATTTATCCTCTTTTTCATAAAATATGTATTACTTATTACCAAATCTCTTTCTACACATAGCTCAATTAAAGACTCCCCATTTACATTTACCCCTGGCACCCCAAATTTACCTACTACTCCCTCCATAACATTTTTACCCACTTTAGCATTGAAATCCCCAACCACCATTACTCTCACACTTGATTCAAAACTCCCCACGCATTCACTCAACATTTCCCAAAAACTCTCTCTCTCCTCTACACTTCTTTCTTCTCCAGGTGCATACACGCTTACTATAACCCACTTTTCACATCCAATCTTTATTTTACTCCACATAATGCTTGAATTAATACATTTATAGTCCCTCTTTTCCTGCCATAGCTTATCCTTCAACATTATTGCTACTACTCCTTTAGCTCTAACTCTATTTGAAACCCCTGACCTAATCCCATTTATTCCTCTCCATTGAAACTCTCCCACCCCCTTCAGCTTCGTTTCACTTAAAGCCATGACATCCAGCTTCTTCTCATTCATAACATCCACAATCATCTCTTTCTTATCATTTGCACAACATCCACGCACATTCAGACTTCCCACTTTGACAATTTTCTTCTTCTTATTCTTTTTAGTAATCTTTACAGGAAAAGGGGTTACTAGCCCATTGTTCCCGGCATTTTAGTTGACTTTTACAACACGCATGACTTACGGAGGAAAGATTCTTATTCCACTTCCCCATGGATATAAAAGGAAAAGTAATAAGACCGACCAAGAACTATTAAGATAAATATACATTCACCTTCACTTATTCCTTAGCTACCTTCCAGAAGAGCACAGATACCATGACTCAACTATTACCCAGTGAATTGTTACATCCTAATCTCTCTAAGAGTTCAAAGAGTTCAAGAACCATAATCATTGTGCCAGGTTATATGGCACTTTCAGGTGGAAGCAAGGGATGAGAAAATTGACCATGGTGAGGTGTGACCTGATCTACATTGGCCTCATTTACCAAGACTAACAAGCATTTTGAGGAGATTACCAGATATGGGTACAAATTACTATTTCATCTAAACTGCCCTTCAGACTAATTAGTTTTTCATGCAATTCACAAGAACTTAAAACTGCAAAATGAGATGGATTGAAACTTTCAAAGAAAAATTAATATTTACGATCATAGCTGGTTAAGTAATCCTTATCGTCAACAGTGACCATCAGGAAAGGACCTTCAGGAAAGCTGAGTTTTTGTGACATTCTTACATTCACGGAGAGAGCACTAAGCCCATAGTGGTCATATAGCACTTAGGGAAATGGCAGGCATTTAAGTTCAATTCAAGTAAGGGAACACTAGTCCAATTCCTTAGATCAAGAGTCCCTTACCAGCATCAAGGAACCTCCCTGAAAGAAGTTATGAGAAAAGTTAACTCAAGATTCTTTTGTTACACTTCTGGTCCCAGTTGTGGGGTAAGCCTGCTGTGTTGCAAGGTCCTTTATTTCTCTTTCCAACTGCTTATGATTTCAAGAAAGGCTTTAGTGTCTGGTTCCAAATCAAGATGTACAAAATCTTATAACCTGCATTGTGATCACTATCAATAATCAATCAGGGACAAAAGAACTAACTGAGTAGTGCAACATTATGGCTGTCACTGAACCATGGAGAATTTCTATTATATTCCTTCTTACAGATTTTTCTTCAATATTCAGCTCAAATATATATATCTTGTATGCTAATAAATCAGTGTCAGTTATTTAATCATTACCACCATCAAAAACAGGTTTACTATTTTTAATAGTCCTGCTGCCTGTTTTCTTTTATGTAGAGAGACATACTTTACATATGTATATGTGAAGTAAGGGCTGCATGCCAGTGATTATAGGTTGAAATGTGATTCTTAAAAAAAAAAAAAAAAATCTATATTAAAACTGTACTTCCACTGGTGCCAGAAGCCAGCCAATCAAATGAACTTAGTTAATGAATAGTCCCAATTAATGTTAAGATACATTCTTTCAAAAAAATTGGCCATCTCCCACCAAGGCTGGGTGACCCAAAAAGAAAGACACCCTTTCAACATATTTCACACATAATCAATGTCTTTGCAGAAACACTCAGATACAACAGTTTAGGTGTCACTCAAAACAGCCAATATCCCAAACCCCTTCTTTAAAGTGCAGGCTTTGTACTCCCCACCTCCAGGACTCAAGTCTAGCTAACCAGTTTTCTTGAATCCCTTCACAAAATATTACTCTGCTCACACTCAACAGATCATCAGGTCCAAAAACCATTCATCTCCATTCCCTATCTAATATGCTCACACATGCCTGCTGTATGTCCAAGCCCCTTGCACACCTCTTTTACCCCCTTCCACCATCATTTCTTAGGATGGAGGGGGGGTTATTTTGCTCCATCCTCTCAATGACCAAACCACCTTAACAACCCCTCTTCAGCTCTCTGAATGATACCTTTAGTAACTCCACACCTAATTTCCACACTATGAATTCTCTGCATAGTATTTACACCACACATTGCCCTTAGACACATCTCCACTGCCTCCAGCCTCTTCCTTGCTGCAGAATTTACAACCTATGCTTCACACCCATATATAAGTGTGTTGGTACCATTACAATTACCTATGAACTGTATGATAAAAAAAAACTAAATAAAATTACATACCTCCACATTTAGATGGTGATTCTCCTTCATTTGTTCCTCGATTTCTTATGTTTTGCTTTGCACAGGCAACCAGCATTGCTGCTCGAGATCCAGCATATTTAAATGTACCTTTCTTTTTTTGTCTTTCTGGTGTACTGACTGCTGAATGCAGTCTTGACATACAGGGCTTCTCAGGCGAGAGTTCCTCCTCCTGTTGCCTAGCTGTTAGACTGAACTCCACGAGCATCTTCCCAAAACCTTTATTACTGCTGTCCATGTTACTACCTACTTTTTGCAACTCATCATTATTAGAGTTTTCTGAATCATTTACCAGTATCTTTCCTGAATTCTCCATCTCATTCACACCCTTTTCTGAATCTCCTACACATGTTACATGAGAATTCTTTGAATAGTTGTCTTTTTCTGAACTTGGTTTCTTTAAATCTTTGCTGCTAATTTCTGAACTCTTGCCACTTAATTTTTGTGAAGTTTTAACACAATCTTCAGAATTTTTTTCAATATAGACATCAGAATATGTATTTACTGATGCCTCTATAACCTTCTCTGAACATAATTCCTCTAAATTCATAGCCTTCCCAAAGTCCTGTTGGTGTGTACTGTGAGAGCCATTAATCATTTCACTCTCTCTTATACATTCTACACTCTTTGCATCTCCTGATTTATCAGCATTACAATCAATTACCCTGGCATTATATTTTTCAGGAATTTCATTTAGCTGTTCATCCACTGCTTGTCCACATTCAAAAGAACTGGATTCTTCAGAGAGAGAATCAACTTTCTCTTGCATTACACCCTTGATCTTCGTCTCTACTACAGGTAGCACATTTTCTGACATTAATTCTTGTGGTTCCATGGCTCTGTGTGGCTCACAATTTTCACCCATTTCTACATCACTTATTTCAGATCTATCATTTGTAGGAGGGACTGCATTATTCTCATTATCAATTTCAGTAGATGTGTGAGCCTTAGTTTCTCTTACTTTAGAATAACTGAAGGATTTTTTAAGGCTTTTATCGCACTCTATCGTTTCTTTATTTTTACAATCTGCACTATTGCTTTCACTGTCTACATCTATAACACTTTCATTATTTTTTCCTTCATTACTTAGTACGACATTATCCTTCAGGGGCTCCTTTGTGGAAGATGACTGCTCAGATTTTTGAGCCACTGTAGGAGTTGAGACATTTCTCTGTACAGCATGTACTGACTGATCTATATCAGTATCACCGTCAATATCTGATGATGTTGATTCGTCCTTTTTGGGAGCATAATCGTCTTTATCTTCATCATAAAGCTGCGAATCATTTATATCGTCCATTTCTGGAAGAGCATCACCATCTTCAGAATCATCACTAGCTTCTACTTCAAATATTTTCTTGTCATTTTTGCTAAACATATCTGTGATTTTCTTTTGGACAGATTTTTTTGGATATATACTTTCCTGAGAAGATAAAGCCTCTGTTACTTTAGGAACACAATCTCCTACATAAGACACCACTAGTAAGTCTTGTGATGATTTTTTCTTTTTGGAACTAGAACTACCAGGGGGTGTCATAGGCTCTGGCATGTCTCTATTTGGGGCTACAACTTTCCGTCCAGATCTAGTAACTTTGGTTGGGGTGCAGTAGGATGAAGTGCCTTCGCTACGATCAAAATTACTTTGGCTGTCTGAAGAATTTTGAGAATTCTTGCGAGTAGGCATCTTCCTGGAATTTTTTCCAGGCATTTCTTCACTAACTATTTGCTGCTTTTGATTTTCCTTGCCTTTTCTTTGACCTCCTATTCGTTGATCTTGCTGCTGTTCTTCAATATTTTCTTCAATTAATACCACAGAATCTTCACTTGAGCTCCTCTTCTCCACAGGCATTTGTCCAGTTATTTCTTCTACTTTCTGTTTCTTGTCTAGGTTTACTGCCAAATCACATTCCTCTGGCAAATTTCGCTTTCTTTTTGCCTTTATTAATCTTGTACTTGTATTGCTCTCCATAACTCCTTCAACAGACCTGCTTTTACATGAAGAAACTGTAGCCTCTCTTTTACTGAAAGACATGAAAGAATCAGTTACCCCATTCACCTGAGAATTTGGAATTTCATCCTCAGAATCTGTATCAGACACACACTTTGAAATGACATGCTTCACCAACAATGCACCATCCGTGAGTTTGACTTCGGGGATTTGTTTTACAATCTTATGATCCTGAATTACACTGGGTGAGACAGCCACCTGCTTGAAATTTATTCTATGTTCCTGCATTTGTCTTTGGGAACGAGGAGAGTCTATTTTACCTGTATCTAAAGTTGTGGTAATGGACGAACCTGTTCTTTTAAAGCTTTTACGGATATCTCTTAAAGATTTTTTCACAGGTACCTGTGCCTTTCTATGACGAAACTCACGTAATTTCAACTTTTTATCGGATTCAGCACTACAGCTATTAAGAGACTTCTGCAGTTCAAGTGAAGTTCTTCTTAATTCCTCATTCAAATCCTCATCTGTATAATCACTATCTCCACTGCCGTATCTTCTCAACGTTGATTCCTTTTTCTTTTTGTTAGAATAAGTTCTAAAAGTATCAGTTTTTGAAGCTAACACATCTTTATCAGAAACACTAATTTTTTCATGTTTTTCACTTTTGTTTGATGGAATCTCTAAGTTTATCTCAGAGTCAGTTACCTCTGCAAAGTTAAACTTTTCATTAATTTTTCTTTTTGGGCTTTCTGTGTTTAATATATTTGATTCTTCACCTTCAGCACTATCTAAAATTCCCACTGCACTTACTGACTCCAATTTGTTACTGCCACTAGAACCTAATGGAATTTTAGAGTTTACTTCAGATTCCTCAGTTTTACACATTCCTTGTCCACCTCCATCAGTTTTGTTCAATGGTTTTCCTGTAATATTTTTATACTGAGACCCTCTTTCTGGCTTATTTCTTTGATTTTCATCTAGCTTTTCTCTACAAGATTCCTCATTCTTAACACTGGGTTGGTTTCCACTATTTTCTGTAGCAAATTTTCCACTAAAAGATAATTCTTCAACACCTGGTTGATCATCAGTACTATTTTCTCCTTTACTTCCTCTTGCAGAAACCTCCAGGTCAATGCTGCTGCTCTTATTTTTATCTGGTTTCTTGAATGGGCTTCCTTTCATGTCAATGGCTGATGATCTGTTGAAGAATTAAATATTTTTAACTTAAGAATGCATTAACAAAAGTTCTTTGATTACCACAAACTTGCTACATCAGTAATCATGTTTCTCCAAGTAGCAACACACACACATACAAAAGCAATTAATGTATACTGTTTTGCAGAGTTGATATGGAAACTACTTTAACGAGTGTTCTAATCATAACATGCTTTAAGCAAGCATAGTATGTGTCAGTATTAATGAATTATATGGCAAGTCACTATATCTTCAGAGATATCTGTTATGTTAAATTTTTATTTAATTAATACAGTGAAGCCTGTATATGTAGGGGTTTATACTCTTAATAATCCAATGACTGGAAAAAATCTGATCAGGTACTAATGAACAAGAAAACAGGGCACGGACAAGTGCAAGTGTCTGGCCCCACACATTAAAAACCACCAATAGGTAAACACTGCTGACAACATCCCTAAGTTTGTATGTGTCAGCAGGTACTACTTACACCATTATACTGTAGTCGTAGATACATGGAGAAAACACTTTTGTAAGTCATTTTTCTTCAGATTTAGAAAGGCTACAGGAAAATACTGGTTTGTCAATAGTTTTAAATAAGTGAAACACTGCCAAATAGAATCATTTAAGATAATACCATAAATAGTTTTATGAAATAGGTTAGACAAATATGAATGAGACTGGTTGTGTGAGGACTTGTATAGCTTAGGCTAACAGGCCTACTGTAATACACACTTACTATACATTTCCTTCATAAAGGCTAATCATTGCATTCAACAATATCCCTCCAACTTCATACTATCAATGTACATCATTCTCTTTTCAGTTGACACACACATTCTCCAGTGCCACAGGAGCACATACAAGTTAGTCATTATTACATCCTTGACTAATTTGTACTTATACAGTATCTATTATATACAATCTTTAATACAAGCCATTGTAAAAATATTAAGAATTGTACAATCAGGATAATATTTTCTGAAGGGAGTCAAGGAAACTGGTTAGCTGAACTTAGGTCCTGGAGGTAGAAGTACAGTGCCTGCACTCTGAAGAAGGGTTTGAGATATTTGCTGGTCTGAATGACATCTATACTTTCCTGTTTATATACCTCTGGTAAGACAGTGGTAGTGTGAATGATGGTGAATGTTTCTTTTCAGTGGAAAATAGCCACCATGTTATATTTATTATTTTTAACAAAGGACTTACTCTTCAAATGAATTCTGAGAGGCAAAATGTGATGGTAGCAAATCTTGTGAGACAGCTTGTGAGAGTTCAGAATATAGGGCTGGGATATCAGACCTCCGTTCACTCATCCGTTCAATCTGGTGCTCTGTTAGGACTCTCTTCTTTGATGAGGGAGAGATGATCTTCACAAAATCCTGTTACAAAGAAAGCCTATTTGATCCATTACTGAAAAAATGTGAACATTTGTATCTGTTCATGTATGCTTTTAAGATTACAGCCTCTCCTCACCTAGCAACGTACTTGTTTACCAACCGCTCGGACTTATAACCACCTCTCCAACCAGTATGCAAACCTAAATAATGCATATTAGAGATGATTTCTTCTATTTATTACAGTATACAGTACACTACTGCATAAACATTTAAAAACATACTAGAAATGTTATAAATGGTACAAAGATGACATTAAAAAAATATCTAAAGATGGTTGGTACAAACCCACTACTAGTATAGTGTGCTCCTCACTTAATGACCAATTCACTTACTGACCTACTCTTAGGAACAGAGGAGAGGCTGTACTTTGATGACTTAATTAATCTCTAGGTTGAATAAACAGGCTGATGCTTCATTTACATTTCAAGAAATACATTTTTATTTTTATGCTTACCTCATCTTTCATATCTTCGAGCTTTGTCTTAGGCTTACTCTTCTCTTTTGTGACTGTTGCATCACGGCTCCACCTACCAGACACTGGAGAATCAACTTTCAGAGATTTAAGCTTGTGTGTTCCAACTTGGGCTGGAAAATAAGTCAACAAAAAAAAAAATAGGAGATAAAGATTAAAGTATCTAAAATGACATTCAAAACATCTATCCTTAAAACTTATTCAATCCACAGGTTGACAAAACTTGTACATCTATACTTGATTAAGCCCCAGTACTTCTGGAGAGAGCTATTAAATGAATGATGGAAATTGTTTCCATCTCAGGGTCACCTTACTTTGCTGCGAAATGGCTAAAGTGCGGAAAAAAAAAATACAGTCTTGCAAAATCCTAAGAGAATACATAAAACGCACACGTACCTTTTATGTACGTATATACTTTCGACTAGTTTCAAGAGTTTTTCACCCCTACCCCCTGCAGCTCAGCCCTGGGTCAGGTTTGTCTGGTTCATGCCTGGTCAAACAGGCTGTTACTACTGGTGGCCCAGTGGCCCACATATCCATCACATCCTTAACTTTGCTGAGTAACAAAAATGTCCATTTAGTGTCAGTGGAAAAACAGGTGTATCAGTGTGAATGAGGCTTGGTCACTATGTATGTCAGGCTGGTCACTGCAAAAGTTAAAAATCTGGTGATCCTGTAGTTATTCATACTGGTAATGTGTATTCATGTATTGGATAGACTGGTGATTCTATGACCCTGTTAATTAACAATGCATAAAAGGAACTGTATAAGGTCACCCTAAAACTATAAAAAAAAAAAACTAACTACAGTACAGTATATATAAAAAATGAAAAAAATCCTAGCGTGTGTAATTGCATTAAAGCAATATGGAAAATATTTAACAATCCTTTAAATAAAACTAAAAACCTAACTGCGTCAAAAACTGTTTTGCTTTGTTTTTTTTTGAGATGTACAGTATATCCCTCAACTTACATCAGTGATGGTTACAGAAAATGCCAACTTAAAAGTGCACTTTAGCCTTGTGGCCAAGGTTGCCTCGTGGAAGGTTATTCAAATTTTTTTTCTAAAATAATGCAGATTTACAACTCAAAATAAAACAACACAAGATTCTACTGGCATTCATCTTGAACTATAATCAACTTACCCAAGTGATTTTCTTTGGGACTGAGACATATGGAGTCTTCCATAGACCCATTTAGCTCTGTTAAACTAGCAGGGGGAAGACCACATTCCTTCAGAACATCAAAGAGATTCCCTGGTATACTGAAACTTGTAGATGAAAAACAACTCTTCCAAATCTTGTGTGCTTCCTGTTTAATGTGTTTATTAGTCGATTTCAGCGATATTAAGAATAATGGTGCCACTTTGTTCAGCAAATCAGCACTATGCTTTGTACCAAAATGTGTTTCTAACAATGTCCCAAAACTTTTGAACATGGCAATGAATCTCTTTTCAACCTCAGAATTAAATCTAGCCGCTGGGTTGACTTTCAGCAAATCACACAATGGATCAATCACTTGTGCTATCAACAAATCTACCAGTTTCGTTTGCTGAATACCACCGAACACATGAATAATGGCTTCACACAATTTTGATGCAGCATGCTGCCTTTGACTTGACACTATTCTTATCACTTTCTGAAAAAGGATTCTAAAAAGTTCTATACAAGACGCTAGATTGTGAAGAGGATGTGTTCTCTTCTTCGGTTTTGCTGGACTATGAACCACTGTAAAGAAAATGATATATATTTTAGTATATAGGGTTCACACCTGCATTAGAAAAACAATAGCTAATAAAAAATTGCCAACAAAGTCAGTAGCCAATATAAAATGTTTTGTTCAACACTTTTTATTACATAGCCACAGTATGGAACAAAATCAATGAAAATGTGTACAACACTCCTGAAACTTTTATTGAAGAAAATAGGTTTCACTCAAAACATATATATAATAGTTGTATAAGCATGAAAGTAATGCACTTGTAACCTTGCTAAATTTTTTATTAATTACTGTTCTTGCCATCCTTCCTTTGTCATGTGACCTCCATTCTGAGCCAATTGTATCCTCAAGAGATAGATCATTATGCACATACCCAACACTGAAAAAACAAAATACAGGACTCATTGGCTCAAAACAAAAAGCAAACATTCACCATCACTAACTGTCTTGCCAGAAATGTACTGACATCATAATTCAGATGAACCTCCGTCTGCAACACCCTCACCTCTCCTTCAGAGTATAGGCGCTCCCTTCCCACCTCCAGCTAACCAGTTTCCTTGAATCCATTCATAAATTACCCAGCTCATACTCCAACAGCACATTCATTAAAAACCCGTGTCTCAATTATCTCATATTTAACATGATCAAGCCTACTAGCCTCTCAGCTACTTACATCTCACAGAGGTTTTGCCAAGTTCTGAGTATCTTAACTTTTCAGTAAGAGTAGCCAGAACATCAGCCATCAAACTGTAGGCAGCAGCATGGATGTCAGGTGGTGCTGTAAGCTTTTCAGTACAAATATTAACTAATGCACAAGCTACGTGCTCCACTTCACTGTTTGGTTCAGCAGTTGGAGATAATGGAGTTAGCTCTGTAAATTTACACCAGAGCTCATTCCAGTCTTTCATGATTTCCTGAGAAAAATAAACAAGGTTAAAGTACAAGCAAATTATTAGTACAAGTTCAAATACTTCTGGCAAACAATATTTTCCAGTATACCCCTACTTCCCCAAAAATTAATACACCTTATTAACAGTGGCTACAAAAATAATTTAATATTAAGTAAAATTTCCTAATATTCACATGAAAACACTAAACCCATAGGAGTCATGCAGTACCTGAAGAATGAGAGAATCATGTTTAAGCCATGGAATTAAAAAAAAATTATGATTTATAAATGATTTACAACTTACTTGATAAACATGGTGATCAGCAGAGCTAAGAGCATCAATGGAATGAATGAGGGGGAAGAGAAGAATACTGTAGATGCAACTCCAGTCATGCTCACTTCCATCACCCTGATCTATGATCTGTGTCTGATAATATATACTGTATGTAAGTAAAACTAGCATTACAAAACAACCATAAAACAAGTTCATTCACACATTTTTCAGCCCAAATAAAATTTCAAAATCTTAACTTCAAGTCACTCTTCTTAATAGTGGAGAAACAGAAAGTAGGGGTACACCCATTAACAAAATTAAGACAAATATTAAGTAATACTTTATACCACTACACATGCACAAATTTCATGAGAAAGAAAACTCAGAACAGATATTTCTTCACATTATCAAAAATACACATGTACAGTACATAAACACAAAGATGCTCGTTGCGCATAAATGTTTTGGATGGACTTACTCGTGATTCTTTTAGGTTTTTCTACACTTGCAGCCTAGCTGGAAGCCAAGCTTCTGCTGAATGCTGTTGGAGGTCCACTGCCATTATAGCCTGGTTGACCCGGTACTTTGCAGAGGTAGACGTCCAATTTCCTCTTGAAGTTTTCAATACTTGTTCTGGCAATATTTCTCATATCTGCTTATAGCATGGAATAGTGGGGCCACAAGGGCCTTATGAAAGACACTGATGACAAAATAAAACTATGTCCAGGATATGGCCTAACCAGCAACCTCATGATTATTTACTATACAGCAGTTAACCACTTGTAAAATTAACCTCGCCTTGAAAAATGGCCTCACCTACTTTGATCTTGCTTATTAGTTGTTACCTGCATAAACTGTTTAATATTTGTAGGAAGCCACAAACATGCAAGGGTTATACAGTGCCTCGCAGATGTATATTCATTAAGGAATAACCATTTGCTTTTTGTTCAAGCTTCATGGGCTGTTTTGTAAAATTAATCTCTTGCTTATACTGTTAGTTTTTCCATGTTTTTTCTACCACTAAATTTTCTAGTTTCTGTAGCTTCTAGTGTTTGTTTTTAGTAATATCACTACTCTATCTTTTGTTCATAAAGTCCCTTCTCCACATTACATAATTTAAAAACGTTTTTCCAGTTTAGTTTGTTACACTCACTATTCTGTATCTTGTTCAAAATGGTTTTTAGCTGCAGTCTTCTTGATATTATCCCATCAGTGTTTGTATACAAAAGTTATGAATGTGTAAATATTTTTTTTTTCCATTTGGTGTTGGGCTTCCTTTCTGTTTCCTTTCCTGATTTACCATTTGACAAGTAGATTCAGTCCTGTTATGCTATAGAAAACCTGCTTAGTCTTCCTCATACTTTCCTTCCTTGATCATCTTCACAGAGCTCAACTTGTGGTGTCCCAGTCAATGTTCAATTTGTCACATTTTTTAAATTTGCAAGTGGTTATAGCACTTTTTTTTTTTTGAAGGGGGGGGGGGGATATGATTCCAGAATAACTTTCAAGTACCCCCATGCCCTTCAAGGTGAAGGTATCTAGGACTATTTATATGAAGAATTGGGACTGTCCTCTTCCTTAAATCAAACCTGATTACCTCCCATTTTCCAGATGCTTCATAACCCCTATTGATTTAGCACTTCCTTACAGTAAAATAAATAATATATCCTTTCAGCACCACTGTCAAGGTTTGCAATTGTGGCTTCTAGTTGTTCTTGTTGATGTTGCTAAGAAAACATTTCCACCACTTTCTTAAATGCCTCTATATTCTAGTATACAGTTCTACTTCTCAATCATTGAAAACAATTTTAATATTTTCCATCTTCATAGCTAATATTTCCAACTCTGGCCTGAAGAATGTCACTGACAAGTTTCTTAACATGAAGGCTCTCCTGAACTTGGCCAGATTAGCATTTCTCACTATTTCAGCAAAATGATCTTCCAGTGACAATCTTATCATCGCTACTCCCAGATATTGATCTCTGGAGGAGCAAAGAACAAGAAGGGCTATGATCACAACCTACAAAATACTAAGAGGTATGGGTAGGGTAGACAAGAAGAGGCTTCCCAAGGGTGCAATGACAAGGAGTCATGGTACAAAACTGCACTCAAATGAGCTATATGAACATGCTCTAAACTGAGTGTGTTGTACACCAAATGAGGTGTACATATCAGGGAGTCAACATGAGAGTTGTAAAGAAATGGAATAAGTACAGTCCATGCAGTGGTTTCAAAAGAGATGACAGGGTTAACTCCTGTCAGTTGACTGAATATTGAGAGGTGGGATCCACAGTGGGAGGTCACCCCTGCAAACTCAAATAGGTAATTACAAATAGTGTAGGTAATTTTACATACATTTTCTAAAGTACCACTCATTCTGTATTGTTTGATGTGAACAAAAAATTCAACATGAAGTTTTCTTTCTCTGGTGAAATTTATGCACATGTAAAACACAGCTGCACTTTTACTTCAACCACAACATCCAATTTTTTAAGGCCTCAATTTTATGTTCACATATGGCATTTCAAGCAAGCAATTTAAAACTATCAACAACTTTATTCATATCTATTCAAGTCTAAAATAATTTTGAGCAAAGTATATGTAGGAATTATTTAGAATCTCATAGCCCCAAAGTATGTGTGGAAAATAGCAAACATCATAACTTGGAAATAGCATTGCCAATGTTGACAAATACACATAATTAAAAAATATAAATAAGGCTATACTGTCATCGTATTATCACTATTATTTTCACATACAAGCATTTAGTACCTAAGGACCATACAGCACCTGGGAAATGATGGAATCAGATTTGATCTGAGGAATGGGAGAGTAGCTCCAATTCCTTGGATCATGAGTCCTTAATCAGCATCAAGGCACCACTCAAGGAGATATCATACTTTGATAACATATACTGTACCAATTGGTTGAAAGCCAGTTAAACAAGGAGTTATTATCTGAAAACAAAGAGGAGAATTTTTTCAATTAAATGATTGGGATATCTAATAAAAACAATTGCTACTAGTTTTGTTTATTTTATCAAATGTCTTATTAAATATTAACCTCTTTAATGTACTCGATGAGTTGATGGACAACTGCAGACCACATGTGCACAAGAGTACTGGGATTAGCAGGACACAGTATTGCTGCAGCACTGTCTAACTCCTTCATTACAAACTGCAGGAATCCAAGTTTCCCAGTTGAAGGTTTGCTGTTTGACAGCACTACCAACCACATTGAGAAAAACCTGAAATGCATTTAGAGCATCAGTCCTCATTGTTTTAATATAGATACAGAGTACTTAAAAATACACACAGGACAGTAACCAAATGATCAACTACTCATTGTAGTGGCTTTTTTGGTAATACCTTTACTGAGAACAAGTAACACTGTTATTGTTACACAAGAAACATGGTAACACTATAAAAATATCAAGTTTACGCTAAGATGTATGCATGGTATTAACTGTAAAAGCAGATACATTAATAGATTCAGATACATAAACTATAATAGTGGGCAAACTATATCAATGAGCAGGGGACTGGCAAAATTATTAGGAACTAGCAGCAATTCAAAGTGACCCCCTCCCCCCAAAAAATAGTTTCCAATAAAGAAAAGCAAAGTGGTGCATGCATGTGCTCTACATTTTTACATAACACACACACACAAAACTAGCAACTTACCCCGGCTTAATCGGTGCAAAGTGAAGAATAGATGGTTTACATAACTGGCATATTAGATGATTACTTAATGTTCCACTCATCATATCTCTCATTGTTGCTGTATGATAATGTCTAGAATTTAAAACGGTTTTAGGAAGTGCCAAATTTCCAACTGTCACCAATTCGTAGAACTTGAAAACAAACTGACTTTGAGAATCTTCTGGACAACAGTTTTTCTCTAACACTGAAAGTGTATTAAAAAGTTCCTTCACTATCTCCACAGAGTCTTTTTTATTCGAATCAAGATTAATAGCCACTCGTGTGTGCGCAAGGATGGACTGAAAAAGAAGTATCCCAAGAAGATTTTGTTTACAATCTTTGAAGTTAAGGCTTTGTGCTGCTTCACTTATACAGTTCAAAAGCAAATTATGATGGCGTACAAACAGTGCAGGGTTGTTTAATAGGGGTTCTTCCATCTGAAGCATGCTGAAATTGTACGTCTGAACTCCAGGAATATTTATACCAACAAAGATTATCTGGGCTAAAATTTCTGCACATGCAACATGTAAATTAGCAAATTTTCTTCCTGGTGATGCTGCAGCACCAGACATGATAAGATTCCTTTCAGCTAATCCAACTGCTGCTCCACCAGAAGAGGAGCCACAGCCAAAACAGAACCTCAGAAGTGGTACTACAATCATGTCAAAATTTATAGACGCTTTCTTACCAAGTTTGCACACAAGATGCCACCATGCCAACAGCTTTGCATATGCAATATCTTCTGTTTTAGCATTATTGGCTTTAAGAGGTGCAAGCAAAAGCTTTAGTCTCTTAGAATGTGTAAGAACACTATCATCCAAAGAAAAATTATCAATTAAAGCTCTCCAACAGTTAAAAGCATCAACTCTGATTTCTGGCTTGGAACTCTTGAATCCTTTTTCCACAACCTCCAGGAGGCCATTTATGAGTGATGTACCTGGGTGAAGCTCCTTTCCTAAAAACTGTACAATCATCTTCCATTCCTTCAATATGTCAGTACAGTCTTCAGTCACCAAGCGATTCATTCGCTTGCAATTATGCGCTTTAAGATCTGGTATTATCATCTTCAAAATATCTGATCTAATATCACTGAAATTTTCCATTTTTTCAAATATGACTTTTGCTCCATTGACAGTAGCAAAGGCAGCTGTACGAATTCTATTAACATCATTAAACATATACCCAAACACACATGGAAACCAATTTTTTGCTTCTTTACCCATTTCATTAGGAACAATTTCCAATAAAGATTGGATGACCTGTAAAGCTTCATGAACTGCAACTGATGAGGCATTTTCAACTCTAAGAATGCCATTAATAGTTTCAAGAATTTGCTCAAATTTTTCAAGAAACAGTTCTCTCTTTAGTTTGCTCTTTGATAGACTCCAGAGGCATCTGGTAAGAATTTTCTTCTCTTTAGAATCCTTAATGGATTTAATTAATGCATCTAAAATATCGACCTCATCTTCACTATTCACAAGACTGAGGAAGCTATCATTAGCTAAGAGACAGCCACATACTCCCGCAGCTTCATAACTAGTCTCAACTGTTTCACTGAGTAAGTCTGTTTTTATATTAATGAGGGTCTTGTGTGTGTCGTCCAGCGAGGCAAAATCACTCCAAATAACTTTTTCTGTCTCTCCTGTGCATTTCCTGAAAAGATACAAGTTTGTAGCAAAAATTACTGTAGCCAGCAAGTCTTCAACATAACATGCCTATACCATTTACATATATGTACAAGATACTTTTTGTTACTGTTGGAAGGACCAAGCTTTAAAACTACACACAAAATCTTTATATGAACTTAGTAGCTTTGAAAGCCCTCCATACAAATTTATGATTCCGTACTTGATTTTTTTGAATTAACAATTGACAGCCATCTGACCAAAGGGCCTCTGTTAATAATTTAGAAAAGCTTTTTTCGGTATCAATTTTTTTGTCTCGAAGCATAGCCTCTAAATTAAAAAACAAATTAAGACTTTGTTTAAAATGTGCTCACTATTGCACACAAATAAATCTTTCTTAAGACATACTGTTTTACAAATGTCAGTGTTTAAATATAGAAGACCCAAGCAACACTGAAAAAAAGACAAAGTAAAAATGAGCCCCAAGTCTGAAAAAAATACATTAAGACTACTGTAATATGGACAGTTTCTAGATTTGCTGGGACTTTAGGATCTTAACCCCCATGAACTCAAGAGCACTGTACCTTATGCAAATTTAACAGGTAAGATAAGATAAGATAAGATAAGATTTCGTTCGGATTTTTAACCCCGGAGGGTTAGCCACCCAGGATAACCCAAGAAAGTCAGTGCGTCATCGAGGACTGTCTAACTTATTTCCATTGGAGTCCTTAATCTTGTCCCCCAGGATGCGACCCACACCAGTCGACTAACACCCAGGTACCTATTTGCTGCTAGGTGAACAGGACAATAGGTGTAAGGAAACGTGTCGGAATTTCCACCCGCCGGGAATCGAACCCGGGCCCTCCGTGTGTGAAGCGGGAGCTTTAGCCACCAGACCACAAAACCAATGATAGCATGCACTTTACTGACTTATAGCTTCAGCTATGTCAGCTATAAGTCTAATATTGATTTTCATTACCTTTCAGCAAATAAATACCCCCCTTCCAGCCTCCCTCAATAAAAAAAAACTCACTGTGTAAGGGTCCGGTATGCAGGTACACGTACAGTCACTTGTTGTGATGTGCACTGATTCACCAAGTCCTCCAGACTGGCCTCCTTCATGGCCCCCTATGGAAAAACCTAAATTATAAACATCTGGAAATGACAAATTCCTTGGAATATCAAAATGATATACAATACCAACAGATTGGTAAGACACATAGGCAACAGTAAGGCATCTTTATTCTGAAAAGTTTGGCCTACACAGTAGGCTTCTTTACTCAACTGAAGAAGCATACTATGTAGGCAAAATGTTTCAGAATAAAGATGCCTAACCGTTGTCTATGCAAATTCCTTTACCTAAATTCCTTGCAAATTATGAAATGAACAAGATATAAACTGTAATAAAGTTGGTAGAATTACCGACAATATGTAAAGTAAAAGGACACAAGTGCAACTAATGTGACATTTATTGTAGCAACGTTTCGCTCTCCAGGAGCTTTATCAAGCCATTACAAACAATACATGGACACAGAGGGTATATAAAGGCTCAGAGTGAGGTGAATACTAGTGAGGTACCATTTCGATGTTCACTAGTGGTAGTAGTAGTAGTAGTAGTGGAAGTGACAAAAGCAATTAATTCGTACATGAGTAAAAGGATATAAAAGCTATTACTTGGGTAACATAAAAATAGGTTGGACAAATATAAACTGGAATGAGGCAGGTTGTTTCAGTGTTCACTCTCTGTGCTTTGTGTAGTATAACAGGAGAGACTATGTGATGGCAGGGTTTACTGTTTTCAGGAGGATTCTTGCTAAGACTTCGGAGATGGTGAAGCTGCCGTTGTTTTGTTTAATTGTATTCGAAACAGCGATCAGTGCTGATTCAAGGCACTTGCGTGTGCGGAAATTAGTTTCTTTTATCACTAATTGGGCGTCTAATTAGACGCCCAATTAGTGATAAAAGAAACTAATTTCCGCACACGCAAGTGCCTTGAATCAGCACTGATCGCTGTTTCGAATACAATTAAACAAAACAACGGCAGCTTCACCATCTCCGAAGTCTTAGCAAGAATCCTCCTGAAAACAGTAAACCCTGCCATCACATAGTCTCTCCTGTTATACTACACAAAGCACAGAGAGTGAACACTGAAACAACCTGCCTCATTCCAGTTTATATTTGTCCAACCTATTTTTATGTTACCCAAGTAATAGCTTTTATATCCTTTTACTCATGTACGAATTAATTGCTTTTGTCACTTCCACTACTACTACTACTACTACCACTAGTGAACATCGAAATGGTACCTCACTAGTATTCACCTCACTCTGAGCCTTTATATACCCTCTGTGTCCATGTATTGTTTGTAATGGCTTGATAAAGCTCCTGGAGAGCGAAACGTTGCTACAATAAATGTCACATTAGTTGCACTTGTGTCCTTTTACTTTACAAGATATAAACTAGATAATAGAGTTGTCAATAAGTGAAGCAAACTCCCAAGTAGCACCACAGAAACAAGTATGTACTTCAGAAAGCTTTGAACACAAGTTGGAAAGGGACATGAGCAAGTGGTTACATAGAACTTGCCTAGTATGGGGCCTGGTAGGCCTACTGCAGTACTCCACTATTTTTATCTTAAAGACTGAACATTTGTTGTTGTTGGGTTTATCAGGGCCACCGACAGCATAAGCCATATCGAGCCCGGTTTCTTGATGGTACGAGGAAGATTTGTTGCCCCAAGGCTGGGCGATGAAAGAAAAAGGAACAGAAGTTCCTTTGTAAATAGAGATAGAAACTTGAAGTTTCCAATTAGATCTGACTGAACATTTGATCATTGTAGCTTAGCTGCTGTAAGTAAACACAAAAATCTAAATCTGTCAGTTTAAATTCACATCCTCCAGGAGCATAACTGCCTGGTCATGGACTGGGCTGTGGGAGCATTGACCCCTGCAACACCCTCCAGGTATATACTACATAAAATGCAAAGCAACCACAGGAAGAGTCAAATTCCCCTGTGGTTGTTTTGCATCTTGTATCACCTGTTCGTGATTTTTGCACACTTAAAATGTGGCATTATTGACATCACTCAAAGAACAAAAACCAATCACGTTAATAATTTACAGAAAGCTTCTGGCAGCTAAGGTTTAGTGAACACATCAATAACCTCAACCAGATGGAAAGAAACATCACTGGAGGAAACAAGTAAACACGGTATTTGTGTAGTATACGTCAACATGACATATTGGAGCTCCAACCTAGACAGAAATTATGAAATAAAAATCTTATTGCACCTTCATCTGCATATTTCCCTTATTCTGCACAAATTTGCTTAATTATTTTAAAGTTTAACTTTTTACCTAACCCACTCACAAAATGAGCAATGTTATTCACAGCAGTATTATAATTATGGGGAAGTGCTCAAGCCATATAGGGTTTTACGCCTGAGGAATGGGAAGATAAGCAATCAAGTTTGATCCAAGGTGGTGAGGATTAGGTCCAATTCCCTAGATGAAGAGCCCTTCCTGAGCACCAATGTAAATAATTCACTTTTACTTTTCTGGGTTATCCAGCTAAGTAATTTACACATTAAACTATGTATGATAATTGTATTTATGTGTACCTGTGCCTTAATAAACTGTTTACTTAACCTTGAAGAGTTACTCAGCGGTTTAAACTTTAAAGTCACTGACTTTTTTGCTTTATCCTGGTGGATAATTTTCCTTGATGTTGGTGAGGGGCTCTTGATTTAGGGAATTGGATCTGTGCTCCAGTTCCCCGAATTAAACCTGAATGCCTTCCACATCCCCCCCCCCAGGCGCTGTATAATCCTCCGGGTTTAGCGCTTCCCCCTTGATAATAATAATAATAATGGTGGATAATTTTTATGATGATGATAATTATACTTGTGTACCTAAATAAACTTACATTAGGTATTACTACATTGTGTTCAAATATAATAATAAGATTGTTATATTAAGTTAAATCATCCTGTCACTGACGTATGTCTGGTTAAATTTTTGGAAGGAATAATATATGACTTAAGTGATAACGAAGGTGACAATTACAACTTTTTTTTGCAATAAACTAGTGACAAGACTCACGTCATGGATAATATTCTTCATCACATCTCCCACTAAAGACCATCACACTCCCTGCGAGATACGAGACCGTCTTACCTACCAAAACTACAAAATTAACAGAGGAAATGGGAATAAAACTGAGCCATCATCATCACAACACAACAAAACACCTCCAATACTCCCCCGTCAAATCCCTCTCTTAAAACACATTCACAGCATCCAACACCTACTCAGCAACACCAGCCGCTCCACAATCACATCAACACCCCATGGAATCAAGTGGTTAAGCGTAACAAGAGGTAAAAAGTGTGAAAATATCTCACAGGTTCCTCCATGGAGGCGACAACAACACTGCTGCAGGAAAGCGCGGGAAGCCTGGTGGTGGTGGTGGTGCTGCAGGCTCACACGCTAGCTACCTCACTTACCCACCTCATATTTATTACTAATATCCACATATCCCGGGATTATGGACCGTCAAAACGCCTACTAGAATGGTCTATAGTAGTCGACAGAAGGTTTTCCCCTACTCACTGAGTAACCTTCATCACTGGTATACTGATAAAACGTAAAAAAAAATTGTATGGGTCTTAGCTGAACTCCAAGAGCCTATGTTTCACCAAAGAACTATGCATTTTATCATTTTTTACAAATGTGGCAATGATAAAGGACTCCTAGCATTTACCAAAATGTTTTTCAAAGTCCTTTAACCATTTCTATCAGTTCTGATATCTCTCCAAATATTCCTTAGAACGAGTCTGCAAAGGTTAAATAACTATATATACATTTTTTATAATCAATGTAACATAATAATATACATTATTTATTTATTTATTTTATGTCTTTACAAAATACAAGATACAACTATTACAGTCGTAGTTGATGTCATTGACATATTACATAAACAATCTGGTTATGCAGAACATTTCTGGCAACTTAGGATAATATTCTCCCCTAAGACAATATTAACCTAATACCCAGGTACCTACGTACTGCTAGGTGAACAGGGGTCAGCAGGTGTACGGTGACTAATACCCAAGTGAACTGGGGACAACGGGTTTACACCCGCTGTCCCCTGTTCCCTTCCCCCTGTCCCCTTTCCACTCGTGCCGGGATTGATCCCGGACCCCTCCGTTTGTGAGCTAAGGACACTTCCAAATGAGCCACGAGCACCTACGTAACACTTACAGTAGGTGGTCGTGCCTCAAGCACCTTTTATTATACAGTAGCAAAGGCGGGGAACGGAGTGCCTGAACATGTCAAATCCTGTCCTAGGATGAACAGGAAGGTACCTAATGAAGCTACAGAAAGGTGCCTAATGAAACTACAGAAAGGTACCTAATGATACTACAGAAAGGTGCCTAATAAAACTACAGATAGGTGCCTAGTGAAGCTACAGAAAGGTATCTAATGAAACTACAGAAAGGTACCTAATGAAACTAAAGAAAAGTACCTAATGAATCTACAGAAAGGTACCTAATGAAGCTACAGGAAGATACCTTAAGAAATTACAGGAAGGTACCTTACAAAGCTGCAGAGAGGTACCTAATGAATGAAGCTACAGAAAGGTACCTAATGACTGAAGCTACAGAAAGGTACTTAATGACTGAAGCTACAGAAAGATACCCAGAAACCGGGGTGAGGTGAAAGATCCCTAAGACGGTGTAGGAGACGGGATTCACTAATGGAAGAAAGCAGGTCCCTCAGGAGTCCAACCCTCGTCACTTATAACCAGAGGACGTCTTCCAGTCCAAGATAATGTTGTGCTGCAGTGTCTGACATTTATGATGAAAATGGTATGAAATACCGACAGGCTGAGGATTAAGACATATGTGCAGCAGTTGGGTATTTTTATTGTGTAGGCGAAATGGCTCATCAATGAAGATACCCAATGTAACAAAATACAGTACTAGGAAAGTCACAACCCTTACACCCAACACCACAAGGTAACATACGGTACTAGGAAAGTAACGACCCTTACACCCAACACCACAAGGTAACATACGGTACTAGGAAAGTAACGACCCTTACACCCAACACCACAAGGTAACATACGGTACTAGGAAAGTAACGACCCTTACACCCAACACCACAAGGTAACATACGGTACTAGGAAAGTAATGCCCCTTACACCCAACACCACAAGGTAACATACGGTACAAGGAAAGTAACGACCCTTACACCCAACACCACAAGGTAACATACGGTACTAGGAAAGTAACGACCCTTACACCCAACACCACAAGGTAACATACGGTACTAGGAAAGTAACGACCCTTACACCCAACACCACAAGGTAACATACGGTACTAGGAAAGTAACGCCCCTTACACCCAACACCACAAGGTAACATACGGTACTAGGAAAGTAACGCCCCTTACACCCAACACCACAAGGTAACATACAGTACTAGGAAAGTAACGACCCTTACACCCAACACCACAAGGTAACATACGGTACTAGGAAAGTAACGCCCCTTACACCCAACACCACAAGGTAACATACGGTACTAGGAAAGTAACGACCCTTACACCCAACATCACAAGGTAACATACGGTACTAGGAAAATAACGACCCTTACACCCAACACCACAAGGTAACATACGGTACTAGGAAAGTAACGACCCTTACACCCAACACCACAAGGTAACATACGGTACTAGGAAAGTAACGACCCTTACACCCAACACCACAAGGTAACATACGGTACTAGGAAAGTAACGACCCTTACACCCAACACCACAAGGTAACATACGGTACTTGGAAAGTAACGACCCTTACACCCAACACCACAAGGTAACATACGGTACTAGGAAAGTAACGACCCTTACACCCAACACCACAAGGTAACATACGGTACTTGGAAAGTAACGACCCTTACACCCAACACCACAAGGCAACATACGGTACTAGGAAAGTAACGACCCTTACACCCAACACCACAAAGTAACATACGGTACTAGGAGAATAACAACCCTTACACCCAACACAACAAAGTAACATACGGTACTAGGAGAATAACGACCCTTACACCCAACACAACAAAGTCACATACGGTACTAGGAGAATAACAACCCTTACACCCAACACAACAAAGTAACATACGGTACTAGGAGAATAACGACCCTTACACCCAACACAACAAAGTCACATACGGTACTAGGAGAATAACAACCCTTACACCCAACAACAACAAAGTCACATACGGTACTAGGAGAGTAACAACCCTTACACCCAACACCACAAAGTAACATACGGTACTAGGATAATAACAACCCTTACACCCAACACAACAAAGTCACATACGGTACTAGGAGAGTAACAACCCTTACACCCAACAACAACAACAACAAGAGGAGTCATGGCTGACATTCGTCTTGAAGTTCCTGCTGAGAACTCTGTGTTAGAAGTCTTGTATGATGGCACTGAACTATACCAGCAGTAAGACTTTATTATCTTATGTAACACTTTCATCTTGGTGTATTTTTTTATTTAATTTGATGCCCTGAAGGAGCTGTATTGATGGCGTCAAGGAGACCATTGATGCACTGGAGGTGCATTGATGGCATCAAGGAAGGTATATTGATGTTCTCAAGGAAGGCACATTGATGCCATCAAGGAGGGTACATAGATGCCATCAAGGAGGGTACATTGATGCCATCAAGGAGGGTACATTGATGTTCTCACAGAAGGTACATTGATGCCATCAAGGAGGGTACATTGATGTTCTCACGGAAGGTACATTGATGTTCTCACGGAAGGTATATTGATGTTCTCACGGAAGGTACATTGATGTTCTCACGGAAGGTATATTGATGTTCTCACGGAAGGTATATTGATGTTCTCACGGAAGGTACATTGATGTTCTCACGGAAGGTATATTGATGTTCTCACGGAAGGTACATTGATGTTCTCACGGAAGGTATATTGATGTTCTCACGGAAGGTACATTGATGTTCTCACGGAAGGTACATTGATGTTCTCACGGAAGGTACATTGATGTTCTCACGGAAGGTATATTGATGTTCTCACGGAAGGTACATTGATGTTCTCACGGAAGGTACATTGATGTTCTCACAGAAGGTACATTGATGTTCTCACGGAAGGTACATTGATGTTCTCACGGAAGGTATATTGATGTTCTCACAGAAGGTATATTGATGTTCTCACGGAAGGTACATTGATGTTCTCACGGAAGGTACATTGATGTTCTCACGGAAGGTACATTGATGTTCTCACGGAAGGTACATTGATGTTCTCACGGAAGGTATATTGATGTTCTCACGGAAGGTACATTGATGTTCTCACGGAAGGTATATTGATGTTCTCACGGAAGGTACATTGATGTTCTCACGGAAGGTACATTGATGTTCTCATGGAAGGTACATTGATGCCATCAAGGAGGGTACATTGATGTTCTCACAGAAGGTACATTGATGCCATCAAGGAGGGTACATTGATGTTCTCACAGAAGGTACATTGATGTTCTCACGGCAGGTATATTGATGTTCTCACGGAAGGTACATTGATGTTCTCACAGAAGGTACATTGATGTTCTCATGGAAGGTACATTAAAGTCAGTGTCATTGGAGAGTCTTATTTCCTCTGGGGTCCTCTAACCATGTTTCCCAGGATGCAACCACAAATAGTCGACTAACACCCGGGTACCTACTTACTGCTAGGTGAACAGTGACAGCAGGTGTAAGGAAGTATGCTCAGTGTCTCACCTGTGCCGGGGATTGATCCTGGACCCCTCAGTGTGTGAGCTGAGGATGCTACCAGTTAAGCTGAATTACTGAGAGTCGCCATTTTAGCACTGACTGAGGTTTCACTCTGGTGAGTGAAACGTAGCATATAATAAAATACTATACTGTGACTAAAATGTTGCATGTGTCCATTTATCTAATACTGTGTCCAATCATGTGTATCATACATAAATAATGCTTATCTCATCAAAATATAGATTTCTTAATAACTAAATTGGTTTAGCCCTTCTTTTTGGTTGTAATAATAATAATTAATAACTAAATATGAATGCTTGCAAGGTAATATTAAACCAGCAGTAAATTATTAAATATAAACTCTTTTATTTTAGTATTATTGAATTTTTCGTTATTAGAAGTTAATACAGGGGCTCCTTGACTTACAATGGGTTATGTTCCAACAAACCCATTGTAAATTGAACATAAATACGATATAAATAAATAAGTAAATAAATAACTACTGTCATTGAATAAGTAAATAAACTAATAATTATTGTAACTAACTAAATATCAGTACAGGTCGGCCATCACTAATCCGCCAATCAGTTATCTGGTTCCATCAGTAATCCGGCACTAATTTTGGCTAGCGTAATTTCAAATTTCATCATTATGCTGACTCAAATCATTATACCGACTCAGAAATTGTGCAGATGGTTGTATATCCACAGCAGCAAGTCAGTGGAGGAGAAAGCAATGATGAAAATGAGGAAGATGTAGCAGACTAATAGGTGAATTAAGTGTATTTTAACCTAACCACTCTGTAATCTAGCAAACTCAGTAATCTGGCACACTACAGGTCCCAGTGATGCCGGATTAGTGATGGCCGACCTGTATTAAAAAGTAAATAAATGAATATGAGCTACGTACTTGTTACCTTCATGTTGGGTAATTATCTTTAGTTTCACCTCCAAAGTAATTGCTGGCGCACCGTCGTAAAGTAGAAATATCGCAAGTTGAGCCATTGTAAGTCAAGGAGCACCAGTATATCAGTCGTGCTTGCTGGAAAATCTTACTATTAACTATAATTATCATTGCCATCTTTCTCCACAGACCTCCGACTATGTCGGAGAATCTCACTCAGTTGGCAAGGAAGATTGACTTTGCAACTGATGGTGAAGAAGTAACAACAGAAGAAAAAAAAGAGGAAGAGGAAGAAGAGGAAAAACAGCCTTTTCAGCAGCCTCACTGGCCTTTAGAAGATGTTAGAAATAAGATAAGGTCAGTGTTGCATATTGAGGTGCTACCAGGTAATACACTGCTTAGCCTCATGTCATGTTCATTTGGGGTAGATAAGATAGGAAATATCTTCATCACTACAGTCACTTGCTTGAGTACATAGGGGGGTCAGTTTATTTCTTGGTTCTGCCTCTCGGCTTTCGAACAACTGGCAAGATTGAACTCTGTCATACCCACTTTTTAACCCTGTATGGAGTTTGCTTTCACTGTATCATTGCTTAGTTCATTCCACATATATATCACCCTGTACAATGTAAGTAGACTGCTCTCTTAAGTTTGTATCAAAGATGGAAAAACACACAAATATGGTATAATGAGATCCTGTATTGACTTCGTTTCACCCAGACAATGGATTTTATCAAGTCACAAACAGATCTACCTGGGTAGAGTACATGAGTATATATGTATAGGGAGCATAGTCACATGAAGAGTCAGGTAAGGAATGCATTCCCCACCTGACCCTTCACGTCACTGTTCTCCCCATATACATTAATGTACTCTGTACAGACAAATCTGTTTGTGATTTGATAAAGTCCACTGTGTGGGAGAAACATACTCAATACAGGCTCTCATTATACTGCATTTATGTCTATTTTTCCACCGTGTTGGTATTTTATACCATTTATCTCCATTGTACCACAGATGTTCTTTTTGCAAAACATCTCAGAATGAAATGATCTGACAACAATAATATCATGTAACTAATACAGTCAAGATGCAAAGTTTTATTTTTGATTCATAATACAGTGGACCCTCGGCTAACGATATTAATCCGTTCCAGAGAGCTCATCATTAGACGAAATTATCGTTAGAAATAATGTTAGAAATAATGGAAATCCAATTAATCCGTTCCAGATAGCCAAAAGTATTAAAAAATATTTTTTTTTTTTCATGAAATATACATTGCCCTACAAAGAAAACAATGAGACATGCACAATAACTATATAAATAAATGTTAAAATTGCACTTACCTTTATTGAAGAGTATTGATGAGTGATGAGACTGTTTTTTTTTAACACTGGAATTTTCAGAGTTATACATAAGTAAAGACTTCACTTTACAATCCCCACTAGCATTACAACAAAACAAGAGGATTAGCCTGTCTTTCATAGGCTTGTGTCCTGGGAGTGCCTTTTCCTCCTGAGTAATATAGATCCTGTTTGGCATTGCCTTCCAGAACAGGCCTGTTTCGTCACAATTGAACACTTGTTGGGGTTGGAATTTTTCAGCTTCGCCATGCTTTATCACACTGTGTATGCCACTATGATTCTTAAATCTCTCAAACCAACCTTTGCTGGCCTTAAATTCACCAGTATGAGCACTAGTTCCAGGCATTTTTTCCTGTTCACCTGGGTGTTAGTCGACTGGTGTGGGTCGCATCCTGGGTGACAAGATTAAGGACCCCAATGGAAATAAGTTAGACAGTCCTTGATGACACACTGACTTTCTTGGGTTATCCTGGTGGCTAACCCTCTGGGGTTAATTGTTTCTCGGTAATTGCTTCTTGTAAGCTACACCACCAACAGTCTGTCCACATCTTCGAGTAGTACAGCTGACGATGGTGCAGCAACAGCTGATGGTGGTGCAGCAGCAGCTGACCGTGGCACAATAGTATTTTGATACTATTTCTCACCCTTTTTACCACAGGGTTGGCACTAGAAGCTTTCTTTGGGCCCATGGTGGCTTATTTAGCAGTCATAAGCACTAAAAACAATGGAATAATTCAAAATGTATCGAATGTATGCATGGAACCAGCCACCCTGGCTTGTAAACAATGACAGCAGGGCATCTGAGGCACTCAGGCTGGATGGACAGGTTCGGGACAAATCACGTTGGTCGAGTTTTTCATCGTTGGCCGGGCCAAAATTTTTACGCTCAAACGCTTTGTTGGGCGAATTTATCGTTAGACGATGCCTTCATTAGCTGAGGGTCCACTGTATGTGAAATATCAGTGAAAGGATTTAGGGAACCCAATTAGCTGGACTTGAGTCCTGGAGGTGGGAAGTACAGTGCCTGCACTCTGAAGAAGGGGCGGAGATATGTTGCAGTTTTTGAATTGTAGTATTGCCATGCCTCTGGCAAGATAGTGATGGAGTGAGTGAAGATGAAAGTGTTTCTTCTTTTTCAGGTCACCCTGCCTCTGTGGGGAAATGACTAATGTGTTAAAAATAATCAATGAAATGAAATATGATGATTATGCAGCATATTCAAATAAGGTTTTTGTCTCCTTGCAGACAAGCTTTCACAGAAATGTCTGTTTTACATGACTTGTTGGTAATAGTGAAGCAAAAGCCTCCAGTCTATATGGTGTTGGACCCTGTACAGGCTGAACCTCTAGAACAGAAGAACTACATACAGTTTCTTGCTCTTAAAAAGGTAAGATTTCCCTTACATTTTTCATAAGAAATATTTGGATTTTAGGTAGTATGCATTGTTCCTGCCAAGTCAAGTTAGACACCTTTAGTAAAATGCAGTGTTCAGAATGTTTTTGTAGTACACTGGTGATAAGCCGAGGTAATGTGATTATCTTGTTGTGAATGAGAGTTCAGTATTCTTGAAGAGCATCATGTTAAGGTAAGATGTACTAGGCTTTATAATTATTTTGAAGATGTGATGAACTGTAACAATCTGGAGGTTTAGTAAGAAGTCTCTTAAGCCACAACCTGCTTATCCATTTAAATCACAAAAGTAATTTCACTCATTTTCATGCTTCTTTTAATTTATAAGAGTAGACTTGAGACTTGGGCTATTGTAGAGAGTTGCAGAGTTTAACTTGTCAGTCGTAATAAAGTTGGTAGAATTACCGACAATATGTAAAGTAAAAGGACACAAGTGCAACTAATGTGACATTTTATTGTGGCAACGTTTCGCTCTCCAGGAGCTTTATCAAGCCTGGAGAGCGAAACGTTGCCACAATAAAATGTCACATTAGTTGCACTTGTGTCCTTTTACTTTACAACTTCTCAGTCACAAAATAGAAAAGTATCCAACAGTGAATGACTACACACATGTATCACTAACTACCAACCTATCCTAGTGAGGGGCTCTTGATCCATGGAACTGGACTTGAATCTTCCCCTACCTTAGATTGACTTCGAATGCCTTCCATTCTCTAGGCATGAAATTATCCCTGTGGGTTTAGCTTTTAGTGCAATTAAACATCCTGATACTCTATCTTGGGCTCTTCTTGTTTTAAAATAGGCCTGGAAAAATCTACCATTATCTTAAAATGTGATTTTTTTTTTGGAGGGGGCGGGATGTGGACTAATAAGGTAGCAGAATGCCTTGGTCAACAGCTCGATTGAGTGAGTCTTCATTATGAGTGAGACCCACATCAAAAGAAATTCCCACTTTTCTCCTGACTAAGTGCAACTGCACCTGAGATGTTTATAATCTGGTACAATATAGTGTATTGAAGGCTTAATGCGCTTGTAATAACAACATCTCATAGAGAAGAAATCATTTTTCTAAGCAAAAAGTGCATAAAAAAACATTCTGATTTTAACCGTTGAGCAGAAAATCATATTTTTAAATCATATCATTTAAAAAATCATATTTTTTTAAATACAGGTTGTATAATTAAAAGATTTTTTACTACATGTCCTACATAGTACTGTATGTATGTATGTATGTATATGTATGTATGTATGTACATATATATATATATATATATATATATATATATATATATATATATATATATATATATATATATATATATATATATATATATATATATATATATATATATACATATATATATACACTATATATATATTTATTTTTATTATCACACCGGCTGATTCCCACCAAGGCAGGGTGGCCCGAAAAAGAAAAACTTTCACCATCATTCACTCCATCACTGTCTTGCCAGAAGGGTGCTTTACACTACAGTTTTTAAACTGCAACATTAACACCCCTCCTTCAGAGTGCAGGCACTGTACTTCCCATCTCCAGGACTCAAGTCCGGCCTGCCGGTTTCCCTGAATCCCTTCATAAATGTTACTTTGCTCACACTCCAACAGCACGTCAAGTATTAAAAACCATTTGTCTCCATTCACTCCTATCAAACACGCTCACGCATGCCTGCTGGAAGTCCAAGCCCCTCGCACACAAAACCTCCTTTACCCCCTCCCTCCAACCCTTCCTAGGCCGACCCCTACCCCGCCTTCCTTCCACTACAGACTGATACACTCTTGAAGTCATTCTGTTTCGCTCCATTCTCTCTACATGTCCGAACCACCTCAACAACCCTTCCTCAGCCCTCTGGACAACAGTTTTGGTAATCCCGCACCTCCTCCTAACTTCCAAACTACGAATTCTCTGCATTATATTCACACCACACATTGCCCTCAGACATGACATCTCCACTGCCTCCAGCCTTCTCCTCGCTGCAACATTCATCACCCACGCTTCACACCCATATAAGAGCGTTGGTAAAACTATACTCTCATACATTCCCCTCTTTGCCTCCAAGGACAAAGTTCTTTGTCTCCACAGACTCCTAAGTGCACCACTCACTCTTTTTCCCTCATCAATTCTATGATTCACCTCATCTTTCATAGACCCATCCGCTGACACGTCCACTCCCAAATATCTGAATACATTCACCTCCTCCATACTCTCTCCCTCCAATCTGATATTCAATCTTTCATCACCTAATCTTTTTGTTATCCTCATAACCTTACTCTTTCCTGTATTCACCTTTAATTTTCTTCTTTTGCACACCCTACCAAATTCATCCACCAATCTCTGCAACTTCTCTTCAGAATCTCCCAAGAGCACAGTGTCATCAGCAAAGAGCAGCTGTGACAACTCCCACTTTGTGTGTGATTCTTTATCTTTTAACTCCACGCCTCTTGCCAAGACCCTCGCATTTACTTCTCTTACAACCCCATCTATAAATATATTAAACAACCACGGTGACATCACACATCCTTGTCTAAGGCCTACCTTTACTGGGAAAAAATTTCCTTCTTTCCTACATACTCTAACTTGAGCCTCACTATCCTCGTAAAAACTCTTCACTGCTTTCAGTAACCTACCTCCTACACCATACACTTGCAACATCTGCCACATTGCCCCCCTATCCACCCTGTCATATGCCTTTTCCAAATCCATAAATGCCACAAAGACCTCTTTAGCCTTATCTAAATACTGTTCACTTATATGTTTCACTGTAAACACCTGGTCCACACACCCCCTACCTTTCCTAAAGCCTCCTTGTTCATCTGCTATCCTATTCTCCGTCTTACTCTTAATTCTTTCAATTATAACTCTACCATACACTTTACCAGGTACACTCAACAGACTTATCCCCCTATAATTTTTGCACTCTCTTTTATCCCCTTTGCCTTTATACAAAGGAACTATGCATGCTCTCTGCCAATCCCTAGGTACCTTACCCTCTTCCATACATTTATTAAATAATTGCACCAACCACTCCAAAACTATATCCCCACCTGCTTTTAACATTTCTATCTTTATCCCATCAATCCCGGCTGCCTTACCCCCTTTCATTTTGCCTACTGCCTCACGAACTTCCCCCACACTCACAACTGGCTCTTCCTCACTCCTACAAGATGTTATTCCTCCTTGCCCTATACACGAAATCACAGCTTCCCTATCTTCATCAACATTTAACAATTCCTCAAAATATTCCTTCCATCTTCCCAATACCTCTAACTCTCCATTTAATAACTCTCCTCTCCTATTTTTAACTGACAAATCCATTTGTTCTCTAGGCTTTCTTAACTTGTTAATCTCACTCCAAAACTTTTTCTTATTTTCAACAAAATTTGTTGATAACATCTCACCCACTCTCTCATTTGCTCTCTTTTTACATTGCTTCACCACTCTCTTAACTTCTCTCTTTTTCTCCATATACTCTTCCCTCCTTGCATCACTTCTACTTTGTAAAAACTTCTCATATGCTAACTTTTTCTCCCTTACTACTCTCTTTACATCATCATTCCACCAATCGCTCCTCTTCCCTCCTGCACCCACTTTCCTGTAACCACAAACTTCTGCTGAACACTCTAACACTACATTTTTAAACCTACCCCATACCTCTTCGACCCCATTGCCTATGCTCTCATTAGCCCATCTATCCTCCAATAGCTGTTTATATCTTACCCTAACTGCCTCCTCTTTTAGTTTATAAACCTTCACCTCTCTCTTCCCTGATGCTTCTATTCTCCTTGTATCCCATCTACCTTTTACTCTCAGTGTAGCTACAACTAGAAAGTGATCTGATATATCTGTGGCCCCTCTATAAACATGTACATCCTGAAGTCTACTCAACAGTCTTTTATCTACCAATACATAATCCAACAAACTACTGTCATTTCGCCCTACATCATATCGTGTATACTTATTTATCCTCTTTTTCTTAAAATATGTATTACCTATAACTAAACCCCTTTCTATACAAAGTTCAATCAAAGGGCTCCCATTATCATTTACACCTGGCACCCCAAACTTACCTACCACACCCTCTCTAAAAGTTTCTCCTACTTTAGCATTCAAGTCCCCTACCACAATTACTCTCTCACTTGGTTCAAAGGCTCCTATACATTCACTTAACATCTCCCAAAATCTCTCTCTCTCCTCTGCATTCCTCTCTTCTCCAGGTGCATACACGCTTATTATGACCCACTTCTCGCATCCAACCTTGACTTTAATCCACATAATTCTTGAATTTACACATTCATATTCTCTTTTCTCCTTCCATAACTGATCATTTAACATTACTGCTACCCCTTCCTTTGCTCTAACTCTCTCAGATACTCCAGATTTAATCCCATTTATTTCCCCCCACTGAAACTCTCCTACCCCCTTCAGCTTTGTTTCGCTTAGGGCCAGGACATCCAACTTCTTTTCATTCATAACATCAGCAATCATCTGTTTCTTGTCATCCGCACTACATCCACGCACATTTAAGCAACCCAGTTTTATAAAGTTTTTCTTCTTCTCTTTTTTAGTAATTGTATACAGGAGAAGGGGTTACTAGCCCATTGCTCCCGGCATTTTAGTCGCCTCATACGACACGCATGGCTTACGGAGGAAAGATTCTTTTCCACTTCCCCATGGACAATAGAAGAAATAAAAAAGAACAAGAGCTATTTAGAAAAAGGAGAAAAACCTAGATGTATGTATATATATATATGCATGTGCGTGTCTGTGAAGTGTGACCAAAGTGTAAGTAGGAGTAGCAAGATATCCCTGTTATCTTAGCGTGTTTATGAGACAGAAAAAGAAACCAGCAATCCTACCATCATGCAAAACAGTTACAGGTTTTTGTTTCACATATATATGTATATATATATATATATATATATATATATATATATATATAAAGAATCACACACAAAGTGGGAGTTGTCACAGTTGCTCTTTGCTGATGACACTGTGCTCTTGGGAGATTCTGAAGAGAAGTTCCAGAGATTGGTGGATGAATTTGGTAGAGTGTGCAAAAGAAGAAAATTAAAGGTGAATACAGGAAAGAGTAAGGTTATGAGGATAACAAAAAGATTAGGTGATGAAAGATTGGATATCAGATTGGAGGGAGAGAGTATGGAGGAGGTGAATGTATTCAGATATTTGGGAGTGGACGTGTCAGCGGATGGGTCTATGAAAGATGAAGTGAATCATAGAATTGATGAGGGGAAAAGGGTGAGTGGTGCACTTAGGAGTCTGTGGAGACAAAGAACTTTGTCCTTGGAGGCAAAGAGGGGAATGTATGAGAGTATAGTTTTACCAACGCTCTTATATGGGTGTGAAGCATGGGTGATGAATGTTGCAGCGAGGAGAAGGCTGGAGGCAGTGGAGATGTCATGTCTGAGGGCAATGTGTGGTGTGAATATAATGCAGAGAATTCGTAGTTTGGAAGTTAGGAGGAGGTGCGGGATTACCAAAACTGTTGTCCAGAGGGCTGAGGAAGGGTTGTTGAGGTGGTTCGGACATGTAGAGAGAATGGAGCGAAACAGAATGACTTCAAGAGTGTATTAGTCTGTAGTGGAAGGAAGGCGGGGTAGGGGTCGGCCTAGGAAGGGTTGGAGGGAGGGGGTAAAGGAGGTTTTGTGTGCGAGGGGCTTGGACTTCCAGCAGGCATGCGTGAGCGTGTTTGATAGGAGTGAATGGAGACAAATGGTTTTTAATACTTGACGTGCTGTTGGAGTGTGAGCAAAGTAACATTTATGAAGGGATTCAGGGAAACCGGCAGGCCGGACTTGAGTCCTGGAGATGGGAAGTACAGTGCCTGCACTCTGAAGGAGGGGTGTTAATGTTGCAGTTTAAAAACTGTAGTGTAAAGCACCCTTCTGGCAAGACAGTGATGGAGTGAATGATGGTGAAAGTTTTTCTTTTTCGGGCCACCCCTGCCTCGGTGGGATACGGCCAGTGTGATAATAAAAATATAATAATATATATATATATATATATATATATATATATATATATATATATATATATATATATATATATATATATATATATATATATATATATATACATGTATATATATATATTTATATATAAAGATATATATATATATATATATATATATATATATATATATATATATATATATATATATATATATATATATATATTTATATATATATATATATATATATATACATGTATATATTAATTATTTAGATATTGAAATGCGCAGGCATGTAGTGCACTAATTTCTTTGTTACATAAAGATATTTAAATCTTGTAGACTGACACCAGTCAAATTATTTTTGAAGGGATAATTAGATTTACAATACAATAATACATATTTCTTTTTAAATCAAAGAAAATTTTTTCCTTTTTTTTTTTTTAAACTAACTAGCCCGACTTACTAAAATTATGCTGTTTTGCAGTTATGAAATTTTTTTGTAATATAGCCAAATATCAATTTTGAGATTTGATAAAAAACTAACAAATGACATTTTTAGTTAAGTCAGAGATAGATTTAATGTTTGATTAAAATGCTTCTCATGTTAAAGGGTTTGGATGGCACTTATAATACTGACACAGCTTATCTGGAGTCTTACTTCCAGCATGTAGAGTATTTTTGCATGCCACATAGAATTTCTCATATCTACAGGTGTGGTGTATTGGCTAATTTTGCTGCATTTTTAGTAACAACACTTGTAAACTAATATGCCTTGTTTCCAAAAATACAAACATTGCTGTAGCTACAGTTAGTAGGTCTAAGCAGTAATAAGGCAATACAGTGTCCTTTCATGGATAGCCAGTGTTTGCCAAAGTGGCTTTTCAGCTAGGGTTCAGTTTATTTGTAATATTAATTCCCAGGATGTTGTCCTGAGGTATGCCCAAGTCATATTAAAAGTTTACACTCTACAGTCATGTATTCATTTGTTACTGGGGGAAGGCTGTGATGAGGGTGTTGAAGCAAGTGTCCTCTAGTCACTTGACAAATCTTCACTTCACTGTCTTGCATTCGTTCATGTCTTGGAGGGTATCCATTTATTAATGTGTTGGACTACATGTTTACACTTAACCGTTGTGTATTCATATCTTAGAGGGTATGCATTTATTAATGTGTCGGACTAAAAATTTACACTAAACTGTCATGTATTCATATCTTAGAGGGTATCCATTTATTAGCATGTCAGGCTGTCAGTTAAGCATTTTTCAAGTGATCAGATGTTAAAGAAACCACTGCATAAGATCCATGAGAGTACATTGCTATTGCCAGAAAGAACAGTTGGGTAAGTCTTCCTGTCTTGTGTTATATTATTGCCACGATTTATGATTTAAAATACTGTGATGATTTTTTCTTTTTTCAGAATGGGGTAAGTTTGGAGTGACACCCACATTAATAGGAATTAAGTGCCTGACCCATCTCGATCCTATTACGATACTTTATCTGTCTTCATACTGATAATGCTAAAGCATATATTAGCTGTCTTGTTGAAATTGGTGCTTAGCACCATTGATTGATAGTTTGAAAATACCATTCTTAAATTGATTGAATTTGTACTACTTCTCGTATTTATGATTCTCTTGCGTTACACATTACATATATTTGACATTACTGGCACTTAAACAGATTTTATATTTTTTATGCTGTTTCAATAGAAGGCTCAGTGCACATATCTCTCTCATAAATTAAGTTTGGTCTACACCATCTTTTGTTTTTAAACAGACGTATGCACTTTCATACGAGATTTTTAAGAGTTGAACATTTAGGTAATTTAACTTTTTGTTGAACATTGTTATTTGTGAAATTATTACTTTCTGTTGTACAGTTTATGAGGGGTGAGTCTTTGTATGTAAGGTGAATATTATTTTTGAAAATAGCCATGAAACACCATTGGAACAGTTTTGATGATTTATTGGTAATGTGTAATAGATAATAAGGTGAATCTCTTCACATTTAACACACAAATTATTGATGAAACTTGAGGCGCAGTTTGGACCATTCAGGACTGTTATCGAGTGAAGACTTCATAGTGTAATGGTCTAGGATGAACCAATATATTTTCTCAGGTTTATCTTTCTGAGTTTTTCTTCAAGGTGAACCTCAAAAATTAGGTATTGTTACCCAATTTATTAACATAAAACTGGGTAACAGTACCATTATATCTTTGATTCAGTAACTGTGTTGTGTCAGTCTTTAGGAACCTGTTAACTAAATTACTAAGTGTCATGTGGAATAAGCAGGAGAGGAATAATGATGTTATTAATGTGGTTGATATTTTCTAACTCAGTTTTCAGTCAATTTGAGAAGGCACATAACTTTTAATTTTTTTTTTGACACACTGGCCGTCTCCCACCGAGGCATGGTGACCCAAAATAGAAACACTTTCACCATCATTCACACTATCACTGTCTTGCCTGCACTCTAAGGGAAGGGTTTGGGATATTTGCTGTTTAGAATAACAACTGAACTGTCATATCTCTAATTTTTAAATATTGTAGCTCAAACTTTAAGCAACAAGGTTTTGTTTGATTAAAAGTAGCTTTGTCGGGCATTAATCTAAAAGTAGGTTTACTATTATTACATATTAACATCGAGAATATATCTGTAATACCACTAATTTAAATATGAGAATGTGATATACACACTTTATCGAGCAGCGACAGTAAAGTTTGCAGCTTTGTAGTGATAGTATAAGTGTAATAATTTTACATGACTGGACTTATGCATCAGTAATTCACATTATTCTGACAGGATGACCTGTGGACAGTGCCAAATTCTTTGGGTTAAAAACTAACTACCACTATAATGGAAACAAATACTGTATCTGATTGTTGAATAATTTGAAGCCCTCACTTTTAGTTCATTGTAGACTGCATAAAAGCTTGGAACAACAAGATGAGTGAAGGACAAGGCTTCAAAGTCTACACAGTTCCACACACATCCTGGATCATCCTGCCCACACCTTAAATACATAAGCTCAAACCATCCTAAATATACTGTAGTTGAAAATGCAGAACATCTTAATAAAGGCAGCATTAATTAACTTTAGCTCACTTGTATTAGAGATGGTATGTATCCTTGTAGTTTTAGAGTTCATTTTTTTTATTAGAAAAAATACATATAAGACAAACACTAATGGTCGTCAAATAATTGGATGGTGTTCTTCGTTCATTAATGGAAAGCGGGTGTTGTGAATCCAGACTGGCTAACTATGGTTAACAATACACTTTGTGGAAGAGAGCTCTTCACCTTGTATTTGTGTTAAATTCAAATTCAAATTCAAAGTTTATTCTCTATAAGGATTACAATGCTGAGTTTACAGAATTTGGTTATTGTGTGGTTTACATGTAGTAAAATAATTACACCTAGTTATGAGAGTTTGGCAGTTTGTAATGTAGGAGCTCTGCTTTTTGGCACCTACCTTGAAGCTGCTAGAGTTAGTGATCCAAGGAAGTTAGTTCAGTTATCCTCCCCTTCCTTCTTTCAAACCTGATACAGTCCCCAGGCGCTGTATGATCCCTACTGAATTTGCAACACCCGCTTTCCATTAATGGACGAAGAACACCATCCAATTATTTGACGACCATTAGTGTTTGTCTTATATTTATTTTTCTAATAAATAAAAAAATAATATAATAATCCTGTAATAATAGTAAACCCTCAATTTAATGGACTAATGGGCAGAAAGGAGTGGCCGTTAATGACAATTAATCTGCATATAGATGATTGTTTTGCCGTGAACATAACAGTTGAAAATTCTGTAACCAGCAGGCTTTGTCCACTGTCTGAATCAGTTGACTGAGTAGATTTTGTCCCATATTAAATTGAATTCCATTAAATCGAAGGTTTACTGAAATTTGAACATTATCAAGTTATTTACTGAGGAACTAGAATTTTTTAAATATGTAATTAATTTGTTATATTGTATACTATTAAAATTCCCTTTTACATTGTGTAAGTGGAAGATCTGATGTTACTTTGTGTTATGTCAGACGTGGTCAAGCCATGGCTTACAAGTCGGATATTACATATACAGTGGACCCCCGCATAACGATTACCTCCGAATGCGACCAATTATGTAAGTGTATTTATGTAAGTGCGTTTGTACATGTATGTTTGGGGGTCTGAAATGGACTAATCTACTTCACAATATTTCTTATGGGAACAAATTCGGTCAGTACTGGCACCTGAACATACTTCTGGAGTGAAAAAATATCGTTAACCGGGGGTCCACTGTACTTGTGAATTAAACAATTTCCAGAATAGTAAGTACAAGTCAGATATTATCTCATGAGCAACACTGAATGATCAGAAGAACTGTATGTGATTCCTGAGCTGTGGCTTGGCCACATTTCTTATGTCATCTTTTAAGGTATTATTTTTTTTTCAACACACCAGCCACATCCCACTGAGGCAGGGTAACCTAAAAGAAAAACAAAGGTTTTTCTTATTAAATTTAGTAATTTAAACAAGAGAAGGGCTTACTAGCCATTTAAATATAAAGCTGTACAATTTTCTACTCTTACTTTACAAGGTTCAAACTTTATTTTAGACATTTGAAAATCTCTTTATGTGATGAACATGAGTAGTATGAACAAGATACAGTTCACTGCACATTGAGAATGACTCAAAATTTTGAACCTAATGGCTGTATTATTCTAGTAGGAACTTTTATAACTGGAATATGGATTTTTTTTTTAAGTGAGATTCATGATATGGCTTATATAAAACAAGAAAAATTTCTCCCTATAATATTTTTGCTGGTGTCTCTTTCTGTTTCATAAACACGCTAGATAAAAGGGATATCTTGCTACTCCTACTTGCATTTTGGTCACACTTCACAGACACGCACATGCATATATATATACATACATCTAGGTTTTTCTCCTTTTTCTAAATAGCTCTTGTTCTTCTTTATTTCTTCTATTGTCCATGGGGAAGTGGAAAAAAATCTTTCCTCCGTAAGCCATGCGTGTCGTATGAGGCAACTAAAATACCGGGAGCGATGGGCTAGTAACCCCTTCTCCTGTAGACATTTACTAAAAAAGAGAAGAAGAAAAACTTTATAAAACTGGGATGCTTGAATGTGAGTGGATGTAGTGGGGATGACAAGAAACAAATGATTGCTGATGGTATGAATGCAAAGAAGTCGGATGTCCTGGCCCTAAGCGAAACAAAGCTGAAGGGAGTAGGGGAGTTTCGATGGGGGGAAATAAATGGGATTAAATCTGGAGTATCTGAGAGAGTTAGAGCTAAGGAAGGGGTAGCAATAATGTTGAAGGATCAGTTATGGAAGGAGAAAAGAGAATATAAATGTGTAAATTCAAGGATTATGTGGATTAAAGTAAAGGTTGGATGCGAAAAGTGGGTCATAATAAGTGTGTATGCACCTGGAGAAGAGAGGAATATAGAGGAGAGAGAGAGATTTTGGGAGATGTTAAGTGAATGTATAGGAACCTTTGAACCAAGTGAGAGAGTAATTGTGGTAGGGGACCTTAATGCTAAAGTAGGAGAAACTTTTAGAGAGGGTGTGGTAGGTAAGTTTGGGGTGCCAGGTGTAAATGATAATGGGAGCCCTTTGATTGAACTTTGTATAGAAAGGGGTTTAGTTATAAGTAATACATATTTTAAGAAAAATAGGATAAATAAGTATACAAGATATGATGTAGTTTGTTGGATTATGTATTAGTAGATAAAAGACTGTTGAGTAGACTTCAGGATGTACATGTTTATAGAGGGGCCACAGATATATCAGATCACTTTTTAGTTGTAGCTACACTAAGAGTAAAAGGTAGATGGGATACAAGGAGAATAGAAGCAACAGGGAAGAGAGAGGTGAAGGTTTATAAACTAAAAGAGGAGGCAGTTAGGGTAAGATATAAACAGCTATTGGAGGATAGATGGGCTAATGAGAGCATAGGCAATGGGATCGAAGAGGTATGGGGTAGGTTTAAAAATGTAGTGTTAGAGTGTTCAGCAGAAGTTTGTGGTTACAGGAAAGTGGGTGCGGGAGGGAAGAGGAGCGATTGGTGGAATGATGATGTAAAGAGAGTAGTAAGGGAGAAAAAGTTAGCATATGAGAAGTTTTTACAAAGTAGAAGTGATGCAAGGAGGGAACAGTATATGGAGAAAAAGAGAGAGGTTAAGAGAGTGGTGAAGCAATGTAAAAAGAGAGCAAATGAGAGAGTGGGTGAGATGTTATTAACAAATTTTGTTGAAAATAAGAAAAAGTTTTGGAGTGATATTAACAAGTTGAGGAAGCCTAGAGGACAAATGGATTTGTCAGTTAAAAATAGGAGAGGAGAGTTATTAAATGGAGAGTTAGAGGTATTGGGAAGATGGAGGGAATATTTTGAGGAATTGTTAAATGTTGATGAAGATAGGGAAGCTGTGATTTCATGTATAGGGCAAGGAGGAATAACATCTTGTAGGAGTGAGGAAGAGTCAGTTGTGAGTGTGGGGGAAGTTCATGAGGCAGTAGGTAAAATGAAAGGGGGTAAGGCAGCTGGGATTGATGGGATAAAGATAGAAATGTTAAAAGCAGGTGGGGATATAGTTTTGGAGTGGTTGGTGCTATTATTCAAAAATGTATGGAAGAGGGTAAGGTACCTAGGGATTGGCAGAGAGCATGCATAGTTCCTTTGTATAAAGGCAAAGGGGACAAAAGAGAGTGCAAAAATTATAGAGGGATAAATCTGTTGAGTATACCTGGTAAAGTGTATGGTAGAATTATTATTGAAAGAATTAAGAGTAAGACGGAGAATAGGATAGCAGATGAACAAGGAGGCTTTAGGAAAGGTAGGGGGTGTGTGGACCAGGTGTTTACAGTGAAACATATAAGTGAACAGTATTTAGATAAGGCTAAAGAGGTTTTTGTGGCATTTATGGATTTGGAAAAGGCATATGACAGGGTGGATAGGGGGGCAATGTGGCAGATGTTGCAGGTGTATGGTATAGGAGGTAGGTTACTGAAAGCAGTGGAGAGTTTTTACGAGGATAGTGAGGCTTAAGTTAGAGTATGTAGGAGAGAGGGAGATTATTTCCCAGTAAAAGTAGGCCTTAGACAAGGATGTGTGATGTCACCGTGGTTATTTAATATATTTATAGATGGGGTTGTAAGAGAAGTAAATGCAAGGGTCTTGGCAAGAGGCGTGGAGTTAAAAGATAAAGAATCACACATAAAGTGGCAGTTGTCACAGTTGCTCTTTGCTGATGACACTGTGCTCTTGGGAGATTCTGAAGAGAAGTTGCAGAGGTTGGTAGATGAATTTGGTAGGGTATGTGAAAGAAGAAAATTAAAAGTGAATACAGGAAAGAGTAAGGTTATGAGGATAACAAAAAGATTAGGTGATGAAAGATTGGATATCAGATTGGAGGGAGAGAGTATGGAGGAGGTGAATGTATTCAGATATTTGGGAGTGGACGTGTCAGCGGATGGGTCTATGAAAGATGAGGTGAATCATAGAATTGATAAGGGGAAAAGGGTGAGTGGTGCACTTAGGAGTCTGTGGAGACAAAGAACTTTGTCCTTGGAGGCAAAGAGGGGAATGTATGAGAGTATAGTTTTACCAACGCTCTTATATGGTTGTGAAGCATGAGTGATGAATGTTGCAACGAGGAGAAGGCTGGAGGCAGTGGAGATGTCATGTCTGAGGGCAATGTGTGGCGTGAATATAATGCAGAGAATTCATAGTTTGGAAGTTAGGAGGAGGTGCGGGATTGCCAAAACTGTTGTCCAGAGGGTTGAGGAAGGGTTGTTGAGGTGGTTCAGACATGTAGAGAGAATGGAGCAAAGCAGAATGACTTCAAGAGTGTATCAGTCTGTAGTGGAAGGAAGGCGAGGTAGGGGTCGGCCTAGGAAGGGTTGGAGGGAGGGGGTAAAGGAGGTTTTGTGTGCGAGGGGCTTGGACTTCCAGCGGGCATGCATGAGCGTCTTTGATAGGAGTGAATGGAGACAAATGGTTTTTAATAATTGACATGCTGTTGGAGTGTGAGCAAAGTAACATTTATGAAGGGATTCAGGGAAACCGGCAGGCCGGACTTGAGTCCTGGAGATGGGAAGTACAGTGCCTGCACTCTGAAGGAGGGGTGTTAATGTTGCAGTTTAAAAACTGTGGTGTAAAGCAACCTTTGGCAAGACAGTGATGGAGTGAATGATGGTGAAAGTTTTTCTTTTTCGGGCCACCCTGCCTTGGTGGGAATCAGCCAGTGTGATAATAAAAAAATAATAAAAAATATTTTGGCTATTATTTTTTTTTCAAAATCATGTTAGGTAGAAGGACACAAGTGCAACTAATGCAACATTTTATTGTGGCAACGTTTCGCTCTCCAGGGGCTTTGTCAAGCCATAATGGCTTGCCACAATAAAATGTCACATTAGTTGCATTTGTGTCTGCTTGCCTAACATATTGTAAGTAATTCTACCAACATTATTACAATTCAAACTCAGACATCTTACACACAGATTTTTATAAGTGCATTACATACTGTACATTAAATTTATCTTCATTATATATGTATTCTAGAGTATATTGGGTATGCTAGGAGTTAAATTGTCATTTTTTTTTTATTTCCACTAAATTCCCTAAATATGTAAAGTTTTTCATTACTATAGATATTTCCCAAATAGTTCTTAATCCTTTTGTATTCAAATGTTATTTCTTAGCATTATTTGACCCACTAAGAGACTAAAATACTAGTTCTGTATTGATAGAAATCAGTGTATTACCATAACACCAATAGGGTAGTGGTAAAGGTTTGTGTGTTATTTTCAAATTCAAATTACTTTATTTCTTTTATGCAGTATAGAGATAATGTAGTTTACATATAATAAAGAAAGTCCCATGCAACACCTGAGTAACTTGTCAGTGTGTATTATATACTCCACCGTTACTGCTACCGTATTGTATCGGCCAGTGTGATAATAGAAAAATAGATATTCATCCATGGACTTCTAATGTCTTTTTCTTATACAGTGGGATCGCTGTATCCGCAGGTCCGGTTTCCATAGTTTCAGTTATCCACTATTTACTGTTGCCCAAAAATAACCTTTAATTTTGCTGAATAATTGTACCAACAGTGCAAAAGTAGTGATGATGGCAGTTCTTCAAAGCCTAAGAGAAGCTGTGAAGTGCTTCCCATTAGTGAAAAACTGCTCATTCTCCACTTATTGTGCATAATTTATCAATTAAACTTTATCATAGGTATGTATGTAAACAAAGAATGACTTACGTATAAGACTTTGCTACTATCTGCAGTTTCGGGCATCCATGGTAGGTCTTGGAACTAATCTCCCGTTGATATGGGGGTCCTACTGTATATAGATTGTGGTTAACATTATACATTAACTAAATACAGAGTAAACCTGCTCATTATTCATTATAGTCTTACTTCTGCCATCATATAATTTTGTAACTTAATTTTTTAGGACAAAAACTATTGCAGTTTGTATTGATTGTATATATTGTATTGTTTATATTGTTTAACTGTTCTTCAGTGGCAGCAGTATTTAGGGTTTTATATACCTTGTAAACCATATAGAATACCGTATACCATGTTTTGGTTAGTTTTTTGTTTCATGGTTATTCAGCATCTTCAGGGGTTTACATTCTAGTTGGTGATGGTTGCAGCATAGAGGTAATGATGGTAGATCTACTGATCAACTTGACTATTGTATAATTATTTCTTACTAGGGTACACACCATGACTCACAAAATCATAATAACACAATTGCAGACAAGCCACGGAATGGGTGGGGTTGAACCTGTTGCAGGTGAGTGGTAAAACTCCAGGCCAGTGTGTAAGCCACCAGCCTGCAGTTTTACCACTCGCTTGCCGTAGGTTTAAACCCCACCCGTACTGTGGTTTATGATACACACACCAGCCCACATTGAGATAACAAAACAAGATGAGAGATGTACAGGCGACCCTGCACTTATGGCCCGATTGGTTGTAGGAAAATCATCGGCAGTTGTGCTGCTGTAAGTCTAACTGGTTTTTTTTCCATGAGGTAAAATGATTAAAATTCATATTAAGTGCTAAACCCATGTAGAGTCATTCAGCACAACACATGGTGGAGGCTCGATCCTCCGTCTGTTGAGAACAAGATAGATGTGCTTCCTATTTTAACAATGTTGTAAGTAGGGGTTTTGTTCCTGGGAACCACTTCTGTTCTTGGGAATCTCTTTTGTGCCCTTAAATCAGTTTGTTCCCTTTTAGGGGCTATCTCGCCAGGAAAAAAAGGGGTGTAGAAAGAGGAGGACGTAAGTCAGGGATCACCTGTACTGTACTTTGTACTTCAGGCTCATACTGAGACCCTCTTCAGTTCGTAGAAGGTCTTACTGTGAGGCTAAAATATGCACTAAGCTTCTTATCCAGTGACAGTACCTATTACCTTTTTGTATTTGGATTATGTGCTTTGTTGTTGATGTTAGCTTGTATGACAAAACACAGTAATACAGTGGACTCCCGCCTAACGATATTATTTCAATCCAGAAGTCTGTTTGGGTGCTGTTATAGACCGAATATGCTCCCATAAGAAATATTGTGAATTAGATTAGTCTGTTTCAGACCCCCAAAAAATACACCTACAAAAGCACTTACAAAAATACACTTACATAATTGGTTGAGTTGGGAGCTGATCGTTAGGCGGGGGTCCACTGTATATTTCCTCTGTGTGCTTAGCATCTTAATTTGAGAGTCCCATATGCTGTCATGTCTTTAGCTGCACAGACATTATCAAATAGGTGGTGATCATTTGTACTGAGTGACTATTCAGTGGAGTGATTGGAATTGTAACCCGCAGTCTGGGAGTACTGTCTGCGGTGCAGTGGTCTAAGACATCAAACTAGTAATCCTACACCACAGGTTTGAATCCCGGTCATTTTTCCCTCTTATTACATTGTCTCTCTCTTTGCAACAATCATTTATCCATTCTAGTAACTTGTCTTTGACTCCATTTATTTTTAAATTTATAAGTTAATATTAACAAATTATTGTAGTAACTAACATTGCTCCATCAGCAGAAGTTCAGGTTTTGAACCAGTAATTCGTAAACCTAATATGATTATCAGTGGATAGAGATGTGGTTTTTGTTAATGAAAAATGGATAATAATGAAGTGTATATCTATGAAACATAAAATATAATATGCAAATGTTAACCCATGATACTTAGTGCAAACTGGTAAATGTTAAATTAATTGTGAGTTAAAACTTACTTTGTAATGTGTGTAGTTAGTTATGGAAGGAAGTTTGAATGAATGATAATATACAGACGGTCCCCACTTATACAGCAGGTTAGGTTCTGGTATTACTGCTGTAAAGTGAAACAGCCTTTTTTCCCCTTCAAATGTATATAAAAGCCTGATGATATGTTTACACTATCATATAAAGCTAGGCCTAAAAATGCATATACAGTACACACATTACTTACCTTAAAATATTTTTGTTCTTAGTTTATAGTGAGTGGTGAATATTGTAGGAAGTATGAATAAGTGAAGAATGGATATAGTAATTGAAAACCGCTGCATTAGCGAAACACTGTAAAATGGGACCCTCCTGTATAGGAGAATAAAAGAGAGAGAGAAAGTTTGGTAAAGGGATAGTGAGCCAAGGCAGCACTCAGGATGTAGGGAGACTAAATAAACTGTTCAGTTGGATAATTTACTTACAGGGATTATGAACATTGATCTCTGTCATTGTCAGTATGTGAATAAACAACAGGTATTGTAATTCCATCATTTTTTGGTGTAACATTTTTATTGATAAATGAGACACTCGTGCAGCATTTGGGTATCTTTATTCTGGAATAAAGATTCCCAAAATTTGTACGTCTCGTTTATCAACTTGTCGGGTTTCTAAGTTTTTTGTCCACAACATTATTATTGTCACTGTGTTAAATTTCATTGTTATTTATGAAAGGTAAGTCAATTATTGAGTCAAAATTGTTGACATAATAAAACCTTTTGTTATTTTCATCACTTTTTGTCAAATTTTATTGTAATGTGACTGAACACTCAACTCCATTTATATGCACAAAAAGCATTATTGTACAGTAAGTCATTTTCATACACAAAAAAACATTATTGTACAGTAAGTCATTTTCATACACAAAAAAACATTATTGTACAGTAAGTCATTTTCATACACAAAAAAACATTATTGTACAGTAAGTCATTTTCATACACAAAAAAACATTATTGTACAGTAAGTCATTTTCATACACAAAAAAAAGCATTATTGTACAGCATGTCTTTTGGTTATTGCAGCATTGTTCCGTTCTGAAAACAACTTTCCTGGTTTCTGGGAGGATGTTACAATATCCAACTTTCATGCATCTTGCACAGTTTTTGTCATGTTATTTGTTATGCTGTACAGTATTAGTACAACAGAATATTCATTAACATTCTTTTTGAATATTGTACCATATTATATTTTTGGAGTATTGTAGTGCAGTAGAGTAGCATTGCTGCTTTTCTTGCCTCTCAGAGTTTGCAGTCTGCAGCCACAATTCTTTTAAATGGAGCCGAGAGACTTCGCACCTCTCAAGCGGAAATGGGTCGGCCGAACCGTGCAGTGCAAGATTTTCACATTGAATTGTTGAGGCTACGGCAAAACTGGCGTTTGAAAAAAATTGGTAACAATATTATAGGAGACCTTTCCTACCGCTCTGCTGGTTCAATGTTTAGACACGTAAGTTTACTAGTGATTTATATTTTGCACTACACTATATTTAGTGTGTATGTATGTCCTATATTGGTAGTAGGTTGGTAGACAGCAACCACCAAGGGGGGTACTACAGTCATGCCAAGTGAGTGTGAAACGAAAGCCTGTAATTGTTTTACATGATGGTAGGATTGCTGGTGTCTTTTGTCTGTCTCATAAATATGCAAGATTACAGGTACGTCTTGCTACTTCTACTTACACTTAGGTCACACTACACATACATGTACAAGCATATATATACACACCCCTCTGGGTTTTCTTCTATTTTCTTACTAGTTCTTGTACTTGTTTATTTCCTCTTACCTCCATGGGGAAGTGGAACAGAATTCTTCCTCCGTAAGCCATGCGTGTTGTAAGAGGCGACTAAAATGCCAGGAGCAAGGGGCTAGTAACCCCTTCTGTATACATTACTAAATGTAAAAGGAGAAACTTTCGTTTTTCCTTTTGGGTCACCCCACCTCAGTGGGATATGGCTGATGTGTTGAAAGAAAGAAGTATGTCCTGTATGTATGTATGTTTTTTGAACACACCAGCTATCTCTCACCAAAGCAGGGGGACTCAAAAAAAAAGAAATGAAAATTTTCCTTGTTTTTACATCTAGTAAAATATATACAGGAGAAGGGGTTACTAGGCCCTTGCTCCTGGCATTTTAGTGGCCTTTTATGACATACATGACATATGGAGGAAGGATTCTTCTCCACTTCCCCATGGAGATATATGTATGTGTGTGTGTATATATATAATTTTTGCTGATGATACTGTGCTTATGGGAGATTCTAAAGAAAAATTGCAAAGGTTAGTGGATGAGTTTGAGAATGTGTGTAAAGGTAGAAAGTTGAAAGTGAACATAGAAAAGAGTAAGGTGATGAGGGTATCAAATGATTTAGATAAAGAAAAATTGGATATCAAATTGGGGAGGAGGAGTATGGAAGAAGTGAATGTTTTCAGATACTTGGGAGTTGACGTGTCGGCGGATGGGTTTATGAAGGATGAGGGTAATCATAGAATTGATGAGGGAAAAAAGGTGAGTGGTGCATTGAGGTATATGTGGAGTCAAAAAACATTATCTGTGGAGGCAAAGAAGGGAATGTATGAAAGTATAGTAGTACCAACACTCTTATATGGATGTGAAGCTTGGGTGGTAAATGCAGCAGCGAGGAGACGGTTGGAGGCAGTGGAGATGTCCTGTTTAAGGGCAATGTGTGGTGTAAATATTATGCAGAAAATTCGGAGTGTGGAAATTAGGAGGTGTGGAGCTAATAAAAGCATTAGTCAGAGGGCAGAAGAGGGGTTGTTGAGGTGGTTTGGTCATTTAGAGAGAATGGATCAAAGTAGAATGACATGGAAAGCATATAAATCTATAGGGGAAAGAAGGAGGGGTAGGGGTCGTCCTCGAAAGGGTTGGAAAGAGGGGGTAAAGGAGGTTTTGTGGGCAAGGGGCTTGGACTTCCAGCAAGCGTGCGTGAGCGTGTTAGATAGGAGTGAATGGAGATGAATGATACTTGGGACCTGACGATCTGTTGGAGTGTGAGCAGAGTAATATTTAGTGAAGGGATTCAGGTAAACCGGTTATTTTCATATAGTCGGACTTGAGTCCTGGAAATGGGAAGTACAATGCCTGCACTTTAAAGGATGGGTTTGGGATATTGGCAGTTTGGAGGGATATGTTGTGTATCTTTATACATACATGTATATGCTTCTAAGCTGTTGTATTCTGAGCACCTCTGCAAAAGCAGTGATAATGTGTGAGTGTGGTGAAAGTGTTGAATGATGATGAAAGTATTTTCTTTTTGGGGATTTTCTTTCTTTTTTGGGTCACCCTGCCTCGGTGGGAGATGGCCGACTTGTTGAAAAAAAAAAATATATATATATATATATATATTTATATATATATATATATTTATAT
>NC_091374.1:2478617-2521117 GCF_038502225.1 Cherax quadricarinatus | reverse complement strand
AAAACTTAATATTTGAACTGCAATGAGTGGTATTCTCTTCTGCTACATTCATGAGGGCTTCAAGGAATGTAGGTTTTTGCAAGTGTGTCAGAGCAGTGTACAGTATTCTCTTCATTATATACAGACACTTTCAAAGGAGATGTGTCTTGATGCTGGTGAAGGGCTCTTGATCCAAAGAATGAGTTATGCTACGTAAAAGAACACACAACTAATACGACATTTTTACTGTGGTGACGTTTTGCGCTCCAGGACCTTTGTCAAGCAGCTACCAACAATAAGGGACACACACAGGGTATATATGTATAGGTATTAGAGTGGGATGTGAAAGCATAATACAGTGAGATGTAAAACAGTTATATTATGCTGTTATATCTCACTCTAATACCACTGGACAAGCACCTAAAGTCAGTACCTGACCAGCCGGGCTGTGGCTCGTACGTTGGATTGTGTGCAGCCAGCAGAACCAGCCTGGTTGATCAGGCTCTGATCCACCAGGAGGCCTGGTCACAGACTGGGCCGCTGAGGTGTTGACCCCCTGAACTCTCTCCAGGTAAACTCCAGGTAAACTATATACCCTCTGTGTCCCTGTATTGTTTGTAACGACTTGACAAAGCTCCTGCAGAGCGAAACATTGCCACAATAAAATGCCACATTAGATACACTTGTGTCCTTTTACCTAACATATTGTTGGTAACTCTTCTAATATTATTACAATCAGAGTTATCTTCTCCTTCCATGGGTCAAATCTTATTTCAAAATTCAAAATTCAAAAATTGATTTCTTTGCGTAGTACACAATGTGTAGTTTACATGTAGTAAAATATTATCAAGCACAAAGAAATCTACTAACATACATGAGCATTTCGGGCAGTCCTCAGATGCTGTATAAGGTCTGTGAGTTTAATGCTTGCCCCTGATTATAATAATTATAATAATTAAATATATTATTCCATTTTCCTTTTCAGACTGGAATTTTTGAGGTATCAAAAGCTGATGAAGCATCAGGACCCAATGCTACAGTTGGTCCAGGAGCAGTATCACCTGTGGCCACCGTGCCTGCACGTGGAATACAGTCGTCACTGCGCGTCACTGTTCCCACAGAGTTAATGGGATCTGCATACATTTTTGTGTGTATTAAAAAAGGTTTGTCATTTTGTCCGTGATCAGTATTGTCTTGGTAATACTGAAAGTAAAATAGTTAACGAGTAAAACAAACTCCATGATTTGAATCTTGCACACATCAGTAAATCTTGGCTATTTTATCTCTGTTTCTTTCTGTGGTTCGCATTCATCGAATTTCATATCTATATCTGTATGCTGTACAGCCTCTCCTCACTTAGCGACGTATTCATTTACCAATGACTCAGACTTACGATGGGCTCTCTGACCAGTATGCAAACCTAAATAATGTATATTAGAGCTGATTTTCTCTATTCTCTTTATTACACTACTGTATAAACATTTAAAAATATACTAAAATTGTTATAAATGATGCAAATGTGACATTAAAACATTACCTAAAGATGGTTGACACAAATCCAGTACAGTATGCTCCTCGCTTAACAACCAACTTGTTTACCAACGTGGTCTTAGGAACGGAACCCTGTCGTTAAGTGAGGAGAGGCTGTATTATATTTATTTATAGCATGGACAGATAGATACCTAGAAGATAGGAAGCATATTTAGCATACTCATGGAATCGTAATGACATGATTGCAAACGAACCAGGTACGGGTGGGCCTGGAACTCACGGCAAGTGAGTGATAAAACTCCAGGCCAGTGTTTAAGCCACTGGGCCATCTGGCTGCAATAAGCTTCATCCAGCTATGTATATTTATACACTACAGGGAGGTTAGCATGGCCACTGGCCTTGAGTTTTACCACTCACTTGCCAGGAGTTCAAGCCCTACCTGTACTGTGGTTTATAATTAACATACAACAGGATATACCATACTGCAAATTGGTTTTAGTGATATTATTGATCTTTTAAAGAATGACCCCACATTATTGGAAATATTTGCTGTCTGGTCAGAGACCCTTTTCAGATGAGTGGGTCTTTCTTATAAATGGCCCATTCATTTGATTATTTCAACGCACAGGTCGTTTCCCACCAAGGCAGGGTGACCTAAAAAGAAAAACGAAAGTTTTTCTTTTACATTTAGTAATTTATACAGGACAAGGGGTTACTAGCCCCTTGGTCCTTTGTTTGATTAATGTATGCTTAAATACATATGCATTTTTTTTATTTTAGATATTGCAGTTAAGCCAAAGTCAAAGATTTATTTCCACAAGCTACAATGTTTGTACAGCAATGGGTGACATTTGGTTGTGCATCCAGAAAGCCCATGGTTCTTTCTTTCTTTCAACAAACTGGCCATATCCCACCGAGGCAGGGTGACCCCAAAAAAAAAAAAGCCTCCCTTTTTAAATTTAGTACATACTGTATATAGGAGAAGGGGTTACTAGCTCCTTGCTCCCGGCATTTAAGTCACCTCATACGACATGCACAGCTTATGGAGGAATTCTGTTCCACTTTCCCATGGAGATAAGAGGAAATAAACAAGAACAAGAACTAGTAAGAAAATAGAAGAAAACCCAGAGGGGTGTGTATATATATGCTTGTACATGCATGTGTAGTGTGACCTAAATATAAGTAGAAGTAGCAAGACGTACTTGAAATCTTGCATGTTTATGAGACTAAAAAAGACACCAGCAATCTTACCATCATGTAAAACAATTACAGGCTTTTGTTTTACGCTCACTTGGCAATACGGTAGTACCTCCCTGGGTGGTTGCTGTCTACCAACCTACTACCTAGGAAGCCCATGGTTATATGGAGCATTTTTCTGACCAGAACATTTTACCAAACCTATTTATTTTACATTCTTATTGCTAAAATATTACAGTGTACTTGTTTCACTTCTCAGATGAGGAAGACATCTGCTCAGCTCAGCTAACTAGCAGTGATTTTGTAGCAGGAGATATACCATGGCAGCAGAAACTAGAGAAGGCTCAAAATGTGCTCTTCTGTAAAGAGCTGTTCAACCAGTTGGCAAGGGAGGCTGTCAAGCTCACTCCATCAATACCTCATCTTGTCGTCGGCAACCAGATCACTGCAACGATTTTTCCTGGAATTCATCTTCTCGTGGGTTTATGTCACTCAGATGGAAAAAAGTAAGTAACGTACAGTAGTCATAAGATGTATAAACAGTACTGTATATTTTAAAAAATATATTTATAATGAGATACTGTGGAATATTGTATGTGGATAGCAAAATGATGATAAAAGCTGTTGACTTATGTTAAACCAAAATGTGAGTGTGTAGTGGTGGTATGTTATCATCATAAAAAAAAGGCATGTAAATAAGATAGAAAAAAAAAGATAGAACAAATTAAAGATAATTTGCAAATACTGTACATATTGAAAAAACTTTCTTTCAACACACTGGCCATATCCCACCAAGGCGGGGTGGCCCAAAAGGAAAAACGAAAGTTTCTCCTTATATATTTAGTAATATACACAGGAGCAGGGGTTACTAGCCTCTTGCTCCCGGCATTTTAGTCGCCTCTTACGACACGCATGGCTTACGGAGGAAGAATTCTATTCCACTTCCCCATGGAGAATTGAAAAAAAAACTGTACTGTAATTAGATCCTTCAACACTTTGGCTCAGTAAGTTTGTTTTTTTAGGACGTTAGCCGTTTCCCGCTGTGGCAGGGGTGAACTGATAAAGAAGAAGAAATGCTTTAATCATCATTCACTCCATCACTGTCTTATTGGTATGCCTCTGGTAAGACAGCGATAGAGTGAATGATGATGATGAAGGCATTTCTTCTCTAACAGGTCACCTGCCTTGATGGGAATTTGCCGATGTGTTAAAAAAAAACTTGAGCATGTTATTAAGGCTTTTTCCATAAACACTGCAATTTTAGATACATTTTTTCAGTTGCATTGTTCTAAAAGAGACTTTTACTCTTTTACAAGATGTAATATTTGATATATAAAATAGTTTTCTTTTAAATACTGAAGATAGTGAGGCTCAAGTTAGAGTATGTAGGAAAGAGGGAAATTATTTCCCAGTAAAAGTAGGCCTTAGACAAGGATGTGTGATGTCACCGTGGTTGTTTAATATATTTATAGATGGGGTTGTAAGAGAAGTAAGTGCGAGGGTCTTGGCAAGAGGCGTGGAGTTAAAAGATAAAGAATCACACACAAAGTGGGAGTTGTCACAGTTGCTCTTTGCTGATGACACTGTGCTCTTGGGAGAATCTGAAGAGAAGTTGCAGAGATTGGTGGATGAATTTGGTAGGGTGTGCAAAAGAAGAAAATTAAAAGTGAATACAGGAAAGAGTAAGGTTATGAGGATAACAAAAAGATTAGGTGATGAAAGATTGAATATCAGATTGGAGGGAGAGAGTATGGAGGAGGTGAATGTATTCAGACATTTGGGAGTGGACGTGTCAGCGGATGGGTCTATGAAAGATGAGGTGAATCATAGAATTGATGAGGGGAAAAGGGTGAGTGGTGCACTTAGGAGTCTGTGGAGACAAAGAACTTTGTCCTTGGAGGCAAAGAGGGGAATGTATGAGAGTATAGTTTTACCAACGCTCTTATATGGGTGTGAAGCATGGGTGATGAATGTTGCAGCGAGGAGAAGGCTGGAGGCAGTGGAGATGTCATGTCTGAGGGCAATGTGTGGTGTGAATATAATGCAGAGAATTCGTAGTTTGGAAGTTAGGAGGAGGTGCGGGATTACCAAAACTGTTGTCCAGAGGGCTGATGAAGGGTTGTTGAGGTGGTTCGGACATGTAGAGAGAATGGAGCAAAACAGAGTGACTTCAAGAGTGTATCAGTCTGTAATGGAAGGAAGGCGGGGTAGGGGTCGGCCTAGGAAAGGTTGGAGGGAGGGGGTAAAGGAGGTTTTGTGTGCGAGGGGCTTGGACTTCCAGCAGGCATGCATGAGCGTGTTTGATAGGAGTGAATGGAGACAAATGGTTTTTAATACTTGACGTGCTGTTGGAGTGTGAGCAAAGTAACATTTATGAAGGGATTCAGGGAAACCGGCAGGCCGGACTTGAGTCCTGGAGATGGGAAGTACAGTGCCTGCACTCTGAAGGAGGGGTGTTAATGTTGCAGTTTAAAAACTGTAGTGTAAAGCACCCTTCTGGCAAGACAGTGATGGAGTGAATGATGGTGAAAGTTTTTCTTTTTCGGGCCACCTTGCCTTGGTGGGAATCGGCCAGTGTGATAATAATAATAATAATACTGAAGACTACATTAGTCATTGTGTCATAATTTAGGTGAAAGTAGAATTATTGATTGTAATTTTGTGTTTCAGTAATGTCCGCGGTAAGGCCACTGCTGGTCAGGGGCCTCCTGTCGTTGGTGGACAAACCAGCAATGTGGTTGGAGGTGGTAGTGGTAGTGGTGGTTTAGGCCCTGCAACTGTTGGAGGTCCTGGACCCTCAAAGTACAAGCATGAGCACGACCTGGAACACTCGCTTCACCAGCTGCTGCACCGTGTGTACCACCACAGCTTCCAGCACCCACTTCCCCACCCAGTCTATGCACCAATGGGCATGAGTAAGCGCAGGAGGGCAGCTGGACCAGAAGGAATGGATAAAAACCAGGTATGCTAACACAGTACAGGTGCTTCTCAACCTACAATGGGATTACGTTCTGACAAACCCATCGTAAGTAAACAATTTTATTTCTATGTGTAGTATACAAAGTGTAATTCAAATGTAATATAATATTGTTAAGCACCAAGAAAGCCACTAGCATGCATGAGCATTTCAAACAGACTAATCCTAATGCTTACACACTACTTAAGACTAGATGTAGGTTATTGAGAGGTAAATTTTAATTATGTATTACATATTACAAAAGAGAAAGTATCTTAAGTCATACATGAGTTTCTTTTCATTTTTCAATGAACCGGCCATATCCCACCAAGGCAGGGTGACCTAAAAAGAAAAACAAAAGTTTTTCTTTTTAAATTTAGTAATTTATACAGGAGAAGGGGTTACTAGCCCCTTGTTCCCCTTGCTCTTACAACACACATGGCTTACACAGGAAAAATTCTTCTCCACTTCCCCACGGGGCTGAAAGTGAATGTGATGTAGTAAGTAAATAAATAACTACTGTCAGTGAATAAGGAAATAAACAAATAATTACTGTAACTAACTAAATACAAGTGTTGAAAATTAAATAAATGAATACAAGTTGTGGACTTGTTGCCTTCATGTTGGGTAATTTTCTTAAGTTTCATCTCCTAAGTAATTGCTTTTGCACCATCATAAAGTAGAAATATTGTAAGTTGAGGAGCACCAGTATACTGGTGCAACTCTGTAATGTCTAAATCCTGAAACTGCTGTTAATGGGAAAATTTGCTTGTCCAAATAATTTAACATTTATTAGAAGAAATTCAGGGAAACCGGCAGGCCGGACTTGAGTCCTGAAGAGGGAAAGTACAGTGTCTGCACTCTGAAGGAGGGGTGTTAATGTTGCAGTTTTATAACTGTAGTGTAAAGCACCCTTCTGGCAAGACAGTGATGGAGTGAATGACTATGAAAGTTTTTCTTTTTCGGGCCACCCTGCCTTGGTGGGAATCAGCCGATGCATTAATAAAAATAAATAAAATAGAAGGAATGCATTCCATTGAATGAGATCCTATGGTTAGTTTTCAAACTTTGGAGTCATGTACTAAGCAGAAAGACTCTGGCCACCAAGGTGAAACATAAAAAATATCAAAGTTATCTCCAGAATAGTTGTTGGAAAAAAAAATTTTAACACCTTGGTCATCTCCCACCAAAGCAACCCGACAAGGACAACCCGACAATTAAACACTTTCACCATCATTGCTGTAGATAAAAATGTTACTGTATAATCAATCCACATTATGAAGCGTATGAATTCCAGGGTTCGCTTGTACATACAGTACAGGTTGGCCATCACTAATCCAGCAGTCAGTAATCCGGTACCCTACAGGTCTCGGTGATGCTGGATTAGTGATGGTCAACTTGTACTATAGTACAAATATGACAGTATAATTTTTAGGAATTTTTCTTCATTTCAACGTGGAATAAGTAAAGTTCAGCGGTACATTTTATTGAATTGATGCTCAGAAGCCATAATAAATGGCAGTAATATCCAAGTAATTAGCACAATTTTACATTTGTGTTTATGGAAATGTAGCAAGGTATTGTCTCTGAAATAGTATGGTCTACCATGAAGAACAAAAAGTCACAATACCGTGACTGGAACAATACACAAACAACCCACACATAGGAAAGACAAACTTATGATGGCGTTTCAGTCTGACTTGGCCAATTAACTAGTCACACACTGATTAATGACTAGTTAATGGTCCAAGTCGGAGTGAAGTGTCGTCATAAATTTGTTTCTCCTGTGTGTGGGTTATTTGTGTCACCCACCCGAGGACTACACACGCCCACGCAGCCTAGCGCATTCCACGGAAGGGACACGGAGACACGCCGGTCCGAGCTCGGTTCGGGAGGCAGCCGCAGCAGCAGCAGCAGCAGGAGCAGCAGAAGCTGTTGTGACACACACCTCTGACTGGCTGACTGACTAACTGACTGACTGAAGACTGCCTGATGTTCCTTCGCCTTGCCCAGTCCTGCGCCCGAGCCCAGGCCCGCTTCCTGCACAGGCCCGACTGGCCCGACCCTCAGAGCCAATCCTTATCCCGAAGTTACGGATCTAACTTGCCGACTTCCCTTACCTACATTAATCTATCGTCCAGAGGCTGCTTACCTTGGAGACCTGATGCGGATATGGGTACGCACAGGACCGAAATAGGGGGCCATTAGCGGGCACTGAGCAAGCAGCAACAGTGGTCCCGACTCAGCCGGAGTTTGGACCAGCCTCGCGTTTTCACGGACCGGCGGTGGCACTCGGGAGGCTCTGAGGGTCGGGCCAGTCGGGCCTGTGCAGGAAGCGGGCCTGGGCTCGGGCGCAGGACTGGGCGAGGCGAAGGAACATCAGGCAGTCTTCAGTCAGTCAGTTAGTCAGTCAGCCAGTCAGAGGTGTGTGTCACAACAGCTTCTGCTGCTCCTGCTGCTGCTGCTGCTGCGGCTGCCTCCCGAACCGAGCTCGGACCGGCGTGTCTCCGTGTCCCTTCCGTGGAATGCGCTAGGCTGCGTGGGCATGTGTAGTCCTCGGGTGGGTGAGGGCGGGAGGTGATGGGCAATGGCAACGGCGACATAAAGCCGCCAGCAGCAGCCAATGATCTGCTATGTACAGACATGCTTGCACTTACCAGCACTATACTCACCCTCATACTCCTGTTGCTGGAGAGGCAGGATGCAAGGAGCTAATAAGAATACAACATGCTTTCACTGCAGTATTGAAAGTTTATAAGTCACTGATATAATGTAATGTGCATTGACTGTTCCTTATAATTAATGACAGGATTTGATAAATGACATGCTTGCTTACATGACAGATTTAATGTGTTTCAGATCATCTCATATCTATAGCATTCAGAAAAACTTAACCCCTCCACCCCATACTTTTTTAATGCATCAGTTACTTCCCACCAAGTTAGGATGACTCAAAAACAAAAAAGGAGCATCTTTTATCATTACTCATTCATTAACTGTCTTGGGAGAAGAGTGCAGACAGTACAGTTCAGATGACTGTCTGAATTGCAACATCCCCTGTGTAGAAAAAAAACACTGGTTATTGTAGAATTTATGAATACTGAATGTATGTACAGCTAGGTCTTGATTAGTGTGAGTTCAAATAGTGCGAATTTCACTTTAGTGCAAAATTAATTAATGCTAGTTTCCCCCCAAACTCTCCATATCGTGAGCAAAAATTACATGTACAGTTATGAACTTAATTCGTTCAAGAAGGCTGTTCGAATGTCGATACCAACTGAATTTGTTCCCATAACGAATAATGTAAATTAGATTAGTCCATTTCAGACCACCAGAAATACACTTACAAAAGCACTTACAAAAATACACTTACATAATTGTTTGAGTTGGGAACTGTACGAAACTCAAGGTACCACTGTAATTCAAATAGTGCAACCACTTAATGTGATTCATTATTCGCACTAATCGAGACCTGACTATATTTAAGTATGGAATTATCATGTGTTAACATGTTTACTTTTTGTTGTTCACAGGTGATCAGCTTGATGAAGGAGCAGACTTTGCTGGAACAAATAATACGACAAGTACAACACAATTTTCTTAGACTAAGGACCATGTATGTGATTGATCAGTTGGCTGCGGAGTTTAAGGACCCTCTCATTGTCTCCCACTGGAATGCTTTCAACTCACCCACCCAATCATGTGTAAAAATAAACATAGTCACGCAGGGATATGACAGTGTATTACGGACAAAGTTGGTGATTCACATCTTTGAAAGAACATTAAAGTGCATTTGTAGAGACGGTAAAATCATGACCATGTCCTTTGAGCCGCAGGAACTGAGGAACTTGATACTTTGCCAGATCTCTCAGCATAATATGGCTGCTTTGCAAGCTCTGGCCAAGTACACTGGATGGACACTTTTGTCATCTGAGCAAAACATTGGAACTGGTGCAATAGAGCCACTTGGCAATGCTTCGACAGTGATGCTGGCCTCGCCCTCGGGAAACAAGGTTATCGGAGTTCATTCGGGTCCCCATCAAAGAGTTTCAGTCTATGTGTCATCGTCACCTCGCCCTGATTTTTATCCATCTACCGTGGTGATGGAGCAGAGATGGGAACACCTAGGATCTAACTGGCAAGAAGTTCGACTTGACCGTATGGAAGGAAGAAACTTCCTGAATAAGATGGAGCTACTGATGGCAGCACTCACTGCATGAAGTTATCTAAACTAGAGAAACAATTACTTCCTCATATTGAGAATGTAATAAAGGAAATATTTATGTTCAATATATTAATTACCATACATGTAAGAAAGATGTACAGAGTATTTCATTTTTTTTAATACATGCCATTTCCCACTAAGGAAAAGTGATTCAAAGAAGGAAAACATGTTTACATATCTATTTATCTATATATAACCAGTGAATTCTCCCCATTATCAAAAAGACACACACACACATGCAAGAATTTTCATGATAAAAATCATCACAACAAAACATCATGCATTCATCCATACTCACATCTAAACTTTTCCCAGACTTTTACTTACCCTCTTCCCAGTATACTTTCTCAACTAATTAAGCCGCTACATCTCCCATCACTGCCCTGTTTTTTCCGCCGATGTCCTCCCTCTATGCCTGCACCTCTTCTCCCTTTACCATCTTTATTTTTTAAGCTCTAAATCAAACTTGCTGGATCATTATCAAGTCTCAACTTTTTTATTATCACTTATGTGTTCTCCACATTCACTTATTTCCCAAGTTTCTCTTTGTCTTGTAAAGCCATCTTTCTCTGTTTATATATCTGTTGATAATTATTTATCTGTTTGTCTTTTTTAGCCATTCTTATTGTTTACTGTATATTGTTCCTTTTCATTTATCTCTTTTTTTATATAGGCTTTCTTTCTCTGTTTATATATATGTTCATTATCATTTATTTCTCTTCTTGCTTGTTTTGTTCTTAAAAATTACTTTTAATTTGTACTTTTCCTTCTAACAGTGTTCCAGATTGCTTCATACTTGTCTCAAAGTACAGTGGACCCCCGGTTAACGAACTTTTTTCATTCCAGTAGTATGTTCAGGTGCCAGTACTGACCGAATTTTTTCCCATAAGGAATATTGTGAAGTAGATTAGTCCATTTCAGACCCCCAAACATACACGTACAAATGCACTTACATAAATACACTTACATAATTGGTCGCATTTGGAGGTGATCGTTAAGCGGGGGTCCACTGTACGTCATAATCCTTTCAAAAGTTTTTACCGCCACCATTCTTACTTCTCATCACAGTACAGCATCTACTATATTCTTCTCTTGGATACCTCTCAGTTATCTCTCAACCCATTTCATATACAGTACTGTGTGCTGCTTAACATCGGTACTTTCCTGGTCAATAAATGAGACATTTGTGCGACATTTAGGTATCTTTATTCTGGAAACATTTCTCCAGCTAGTGGCTTCTTCAGTCCAGTATGGAGATCTGTTTCCAAAATAAAGATAAATGTTGCACAAGTGTCTCATATATCAACCTGTCAGTTTTCTAAATCATTTATTCACTTTACAGGTCACTAAACCTAACTAACCCTTCCTAAATTTCCTTCTTCCCATTTTAAGCATTCCAAATTTTCTTCTTTTATTGCAAGCATTCTAAATTTTCTTCTTCCCATTTTAAGGATTCTAAATTTCCTTCCTACTTGTTGCTCTCTAAATTTCTTCCTTCCTCTCTGTCCACCAACTCAAAACATTCATCAGGTTTTCCGCTGAAGGTACCACATTTCCACAATAGTGTTTTGTACTCTTATAAATAGTGAATGGTATGTCAACAGTTGTATGTTCAATTTAGAAAAAACTATGGAATGTCTGGTTCAGGAAGACAATAGGAAAATTATAGGAAAAAGTACAAATTATATTACCAAAACAATGACTTATTGTACTGAACTGTTAATGTGAAATCATGTTACAGCATCTGATTTTGTTTGAATGTAAATTATAGTGTTTCTTAATAAAATACAGAAGTTAAACCTGATTTGTGTCTTTATGTCCTATTCCAAGAGAATCACTGAAGGGTTTGTGAGGCAAAGAAGATGTAAAAAATTGGAACTACCTTCCGAGAGAGAGAGAGAGAGGATTGGGGAGCTAGTATGAGTGAACGCGCTCCAGCATAATATTGAATTCGATTGCTTCCTGTGTCCTTGGGTGCTGTATGATCCCTATCGGTTTAGCACTTCCTTGAATGAAATAATCATGATATTAGCAGTTTGGAGGGATATATTGTGTATTTTTATACGTATATGCTTCTAAACTGTTGTATTCTGAGCACCTCTGCAAAAACAGTGATTACGTGTGAGTGAGGTGAAAGTGCTGAATGATGACGAAAAGTATTTTCTTTTTGGGGATTTTCTTTCTTTTTGGGTCACCCTGCCTCGGTGGGAGACGGCCGACTTGTTGAAAAAAAATAAATAATAGCGTAACAGTAATGATAATCATAATTCTATCGGTCTTGCATCAACTCATATGGGTTTATTGCTTTTATTAACAACAATACAGTTTTACTTGCTGTTATAGTCCTTCCCATAGCTCTAGTTCCTGGGCTCTATAACTGTAATGTTATACAGATATCCATTAATTTGGTGATATCGACTAATTTGATGATATCACTAGTAATTTGGAGATATCAACTGTAATGTGATGATATCAACTGTAATTTGATGATATCAACACTAATTTGGTGATATCAACTGTAATTTGGTAATATTGACTAATTTGGTGAGGGCGACTCTAATTTGGTACCATCAACTTGTAATATCAAATGTAATTGATAATATCAATTATAATATAGTGATATCAACTGTAATATGGTGATATTAATTATTAATTTAGCAATATCGATTGTAATGTGGCTATATCAACCCTGCTGGGGAGGTTCATTGATGCCAGTAAGGAGGTTTTGATCCAAGGAATTGGACCTGCTTTCTTTCTTGAATTGAATATGATTGCCTCTCATTACCCCCCCCCCCCATGGCACTGTATCATTATGACTTCTATGGGTTCAGCACTCCCCATGAATGCATTAACACTGTCCCTTCTAAGGGAGGCACCTTGCTGCCTGAGAAGGGCTCTCGATCCGACGAATAAGAGCCACCCTCTTCCTCGGATCATACCTGTTTACTAGCACCAAAAATGACCCACATGGGTTTAGTGCTTCATGTAAATACAATAACCACATGATGTAATAATTAGACTTATGAACAACATTACCAACTGAGTCTTGACCCGCATCTTTAGGTTCTTCATGTTCAAAACATGTTCTGGGTCAACCCTCATTTCCTCCTATTTTCCCAGGGCACAGACTGACCCTCAAGGGTTTAGCACTCCCTCCATGAAAACCATAAATGCAGGAAACAGTGAAAAGATCCCAGAGGCGCATAACGGGGTCCAGAAGCTGAGCCCCAACATTTGTGTTAGCCGAGTAAGTTACATTACTAATAATATATACATATAAATATTATGGGTTCGGCGCTTAGTTATGATTACAATAAAAATATATACAATTTACCGACTTGTAAAACAAATGTTATAAATTATTTACACAGCCATGAACTTAATAACACAAACATTACAATGTTACTAATTTGTTTACCTGGAGTTTACCTGGAGAGAGTTTCGGGGGTCAACGCCCCCTCTGCTAAGTTATGACTGTATTTAGGCGATTTACAAGAAGTATTAACAGCAGACAAATTTACACACACAAACATATATATATATATATATATATATATATATATATATATATATATATATATATATATATATATATATATATATATATATATATATATATATATATAAATTTGGGATCATGATACAGGGAATTCTACGCTTGCCTGACTTATAGTCATGGCTTGCTTCCACCTGTGGATTTATCCAAGGTGACACCGCCTACGACTGCTTCACCTCACCCGTCTGCAGTATACAACCCTAGTGGGTTTAGCGCTTCTTTTTTTATTATAATAATGCAGTATATAAGCCCCTTCGCACATGTGATGTATTCTTATCAAGACTGATGGACTGATTACTTCGACTCCAAGCTGAGGGACTGATTACTTCGACTCCAAGCTGAGGGACTGATTACTTCGACTCCAAGCTGAGGGACTGATTACTTCGACTCCAAGCTGAGGGACTGATTACTTCGACTCCAAGCTGAGGGACTGATTACTCCTCACCATTCTTCTTTGTATTGGACTGATGAAGCCACTGTGTGGCGAAACGTTTCCACGATATAAATACCCAAATATTGCACCTGTGCTTAATTTTGCAACTTGTCAGTTCTCTCAACTATTTATCTACACTATTAACCCGTGTTCACCTAGCAGTAAGTAGGTGCCTTGGTGGTGTTAGTTGACTGTTGTGGGTAGCATCTCGGGGAAGGTGCGATGGAATTCAGTGGAAATAAGCCACACACACTACCTGGCTTCTTTTGGGTTATCCTGGGTTACCAGCCGCCTAGGTTGACTAATCCAAATATTTGTCTTCCAGTTCATAAAGTTAGAGAGAGAGAGAGAGAGAGAGAGAGAGAGAGAGAGAGAGAGAGAGAGAGAGAGAGAGAGAGAGAGAGAGAGAGAGAGAAATAGACAGACAGACAGTCAGACAGAAAACCAGAGAGAGAGAGAGACAAATAGACAGACAGACAGTCCGACAGAAAACCAGAGAGAGAGAGAGAGAGAGGGAGAGAGAGAGAGAGAGGGGGAGAGAGAGAGAGAGAGAGAGAGAGAGAGAGAGAGAGAGAGAGAGAGAGAGAGAGGTGCGGTAGTAGCTTTGTGTTCAGTGAGAGTCTTGGTCTTGGGGGGGCCAGACGCACTCTCTAACACCTGCTGTGTCAGCCTGGGTGAGACACTTCATCTCTGCTGTGTAGATACACTTGACTCCCCCACCAGGCTCTCTCACACATCTTAACCACTGGAATTTTACAATGGTGATGACTGTGCAGTGACACATATATATTAAACTATCCAAACATTATGAAGTGAAACGGGGCTTGATTATCGCCATACATATAAACACATTTATATATATAAATACACATTTACATATGTGTATCCTCATATATATATTTAATATTTTCTAATTTGGTTTTGAAACCTGGTTACATTATTCTGAAATGTAATTTATCAGTCGAATTTGCATAATTGTACTTAATTTGCATAAATATTAATATTCATGAGTATATATATTACTTTAGCTGGATAAACAATCCCCGTTTGATTGTAATAAGCGAAGGTACTGTAGGTAGTGTTGAGTCAAGTGCCGGTAACAGTGTTCTCAGTGGATACCATAGTGAAGTTAGGTACCCAGGTCCCTGGTCCAGGTCCTTGGCTCAGGTCCCTGTCATTAAGGTGATCCTTGATCCAGGTCCCCGTCTGTGAGGTGGTCCTTGGCTCAGGTCCCGGTGATTAAGGTGATCCTTGATCCAGGTCCCCGTCTCTGAAGTGGTCCTTGATCAGGTCCCCGTCTCTGAAGTGGTCCTTGATCAGGTCCCCGTCTCTGAAGTGGTTCTTGATCAGGTCCCCGTCTCTGAAGTGGTCCTTGATCAGGTCCCCGTCTCTGAAGTGGTCCTTGATCAGGTCCCCGTCTCTGAAGTGGTCCTTGATCAGGTCCCCGTCTCTGAAGTGGTTCTTGATCAGGTCCCCGTTTCTGAAGTGGTCCTTGATCCAGGTCCCCGTCTGTGAGGTGGTCCTTGGCTCAGGTCCCCGTCTGTGAGGTGGTCCTCGATCCAGGTCCCCGTCTGTGAGGTGGTCTCTGACTCAGGTCCCCGTGTGCGACGTGTAGAGTGGTCCCTGACCTGCAAGATGCCGCCAGCGTCCTGCTGGATACTGGGTCTCCTGGCTACCCTCCTGGCGTCAGCACTGGCTGACGCCAACACGTGCCCTCCAGAGTGCACGTGCTCTGGTCTGACTGTCAGCTGTGGGCACCGTGGCTTAACACGTGTTCCGCGGCACCTGCCTCATGACGCGCAGCGCATGTGAGTACTATGCACTAACAGCGCATGCTAATATTATTTTCCACGCACACATAATGAAAGATCTAAACCCGAGTGGGTTATGGAGCTCTACACCGAAAATTAATTATAAGCACACACATACACGGACAGGAGCTGTGACTCGGCCCTTGCAGCCACATTAAGTGAGCACATACACATGCATTACTACTACAGCAACAGCTGCTACTACAGGTTAAGCACCACACTGGATCAAGGAATACATAACAGGAAGGAAACAACGAGTGATGGTCCGTGAAGAGGTGTCGAAATGGGCGGATGTGTGGAGTGGGGTTCCACAAGTGTCAGTACTAAGACCGGTAATATTTTTCTTGTTTACTAACCTGCATATATTACTATGTATGATAATTGTACTTGTGTGTACCTGTGCCTAAATAAACTTAATTAGCTCTATTAATAATAATACTAATAATAATATTTACTTCTTCATGATACAACTTATACAGACCATAGCTGACATCAGTGACATACTACCATGTAGGTCAATTTTGTCCCCAGGATGCGACCCACACCAGTCCACTAACACCCTGGAGGCACCTAGTTTACTGCTAGGTGAGCATGGACAACAGGTATCTTAAGGAAACACGTCATAATGTTTCCACCCATACCAGGGATCGAGCGACGGCCCTCAGTGTATGAACTGAATGCGCTACCAACCCAGCTACGGGACATCGTACTAACATGTACCTAAATAAACTTATTGGGCGGAAGTAGAAAGTTTAGAGCCGGGATCTAAACCTTAAGATTATTTTGGCCTTTAAAGATCCAGTGGTAACATATTTACGGCAGATTTGGTTACAAGGTGTTGATTTTTGGGATAATTTGTCATCGTGGACGAGACCGTCCACAAACTAGCCACTGTCAGCCATCAGTAATAATTTGTAACTGTATTTTATGATAGTTTCTTGGGGCTGAAGGCAGATAGTGGCGGCCGGGTGGTGTAACCGGGTGGGGTAGATTGATGGAATGGTCGGGTGGGTTGTCTGGACGGGTGAGTGGGTGGGTTGTCCGGGTGGGTGGGTGGGTTGTCCGGGTGGGTGGGTGGGTTGTCCGGGTGGGTGGGTTTATAGGCTTACAGCAGCGTCCTGTCCCACAGCTCTGACACTTCCCTCTTGGATTCATAGGAAGAAGAAAAAACTCCTGGGTAGTAGTACATCCGCATCACAACTGGTTCAGCACCACTACTACTGCTGCTGCTGATACTGCTGATACTGATACTGCTGATACTGATACTGCTGATACTGCTGCTGCTGATACTGATACTGCTGATACTGCTGCTGCTGATACTGCTGCTGCTGATACTGATACTGCTGATACTGCTGCTGCTGATACTGATACTGCTGATACTGCTGCTGCTGATACTGCTGCTGCTGATACTGATACTGCTGCTGCTGATACTGCTGCTGCTGATACTGCTGCTGCTGATACTGATACTGTTGCTGCTGATACTGCTGATAGTGATACTGCTGATACTGCTGCTGCTGATACTGCTGATACTGCTGCTGCTGATACTGCTGCTGCTGATACTGCTGCTGCTGATACTGATACTGCTGCTGCTGATACTGCTGCTGCTGATACTGCTGCTGCTGATACTGATACTGCTGATACTGCTGCTGCTGATACTGCTGCTGCTGATACTGCTGATACTGCTGCTGCTGATACTGCTGTTGCTGATACTGCTGCTGCTGATACTGATACTGCTGATACTGATACTGCTGATACTGCTGCTGCTGATACTGCTGCTGCTGATACTGATACTGCTGCTGCTGATACTGCTGCTGCTGATACTGCTGCTGCTGTTACTGATACTGCTGATACTGCTGCTGCTGATACTGCTGCTGCTGATACTGCTGCTGCTGATACTGCTGCTGCTGTTACTGATACTGCTGATACTGCTGCTGCTGATACTGCTGCTGCTGATACTGCTGCTGCTGATACTGCTGCTACTGATACTGCTGATACTGCTGCTGCTGTTACTGATACTGCTGATACTGCTGCTGCTGTTACTGATACTGCTGATACTGCTGCTGCTGATACTGCTGCTGATGATACTGCTGCTGCTGATACTGCTGCTGCTGATACTGATACTGCTGCTACTGCTGCTGCTGATACTGCTGCTGCTGATACTGATACTGGTGATACTGACACTGCTGCTACTGCTGCTGCTGATACTGCTGCTGCTGATACTGATACTGCTGCTACTGCTGCTTCTGATACTGCTGCTGTTGATACTGATACTGCTGCTGCTGCTGATACTGCTGTTGCTGATACTGCTGCTGCTGCTTCTGATACTGCTGATACTGATACTGCTGCTGCTGATACTGCTGCTGATACTGCTGCTGATACTGATACTGCTGCTGCTGATACTGCTGATACTGATACTGATACTGCTGATACTGATACTGCTGCTGCTGATACTGATACTGCTGATACTGATACTGCTGATACCGATACTGCTGATACTGCTGCTGCTGATACTGATACTGCCGATACTGATACTGCTGATACTGCTGCTGCTGATACTGATACTGCTGATACTGATACTGCTGATACTGCTGCTGCTGATACTGCTGATACTGCTGATACTGATACTGCTGATACTGATACTGCTGATACTGCTGCTGCTGATACTGCTGCTGCTGATACTGCTGCTGCTGTTACTGATACTGCTGCTGCTGACACTGATACTGCTGATACTGCTGCTGCTGATACTGCTGCTGCTGATACTGCTGCTGCTGATACTGCTGCTGCTGATGCTGCTGATACTGCTGCTGCTGATACTGCTGCTGCTGATACTGCTGCTGCTGTTACTGATACTGCTGCTGATGATACTGCTGCTGCTGCTACTGCTGCTGCTGATACTGCTGCTGCTGATACTGATACTGCTGCTACTGCTGCTTCTGATACTGCTGCTGTTGATACTGATACTGCTGATACTGATACTGCTGATACTGCTGCTGCTGATACTGCTGCTGCTGATACTGCTGCTGCTGATACTGATACTGCTGATACTGATACTGCTGATACTGATACTGCTGATACTGTTGCTGCTGATAATGCTGCTGCTGATGATGATCCTGCTGCTGCTGATAATGCTGCTGCTGATGATAATGCTGCTGCTGATGATAATGCTGCTGCTGATGATACTGCTGCTGCTGATACTGCTGCTGCTGATGCTGATACTGCTGCTGCTGATACTGCTGCTGCTGATACTGCTGCTGCTGATACTGATACTGCTGCTGCTGATACTGCTGCTGCTGATACTGCTGCTGCTGATACTGCTGCTGCTGATACTGCTGCTGCTGATACTGCTGCTGCTGATACTGCTGCTGCTGATACTGCTGATACTGCTGCTGCTGATACTGCTGCTGCTGATACTGATACTGCTGCTACTGCTGCTGCTGATACTGCTGCTGCTGTTACTGATACTGCTGATACTGCTGCTGCTGATACTGCTGCTGCTGATATTGCTGCTGCTGATACTGATACTGCTGATACTGCTGCTGCTGATACTGATACTGCTGTTACTGATACTGCTGATACTGCTGCTGCTGATACTGCTGCTGCTGTTACTGATACTGCTGATACTGCTGCTGCTGATACTGATACTGCTGCTACTGCTGCTGCTGATACTGCTGCTGCTGTTACTGATACTGCTGATACTGCTGCTGCTGATACTGCTGCTGCTGATACTGCTGCTGCTGATACTGCTGCTGCTGATACTGCTGCTGCTGATACTGCTGCTGCTGATACTGCTGCTGCTGATACTGCTGCTGCTGATACTGCTGCTGCTGTTACTGATACTGCTGATACTGCTGCTGCTGATACTGCTGCTGCTGATACTGCTGCTGCTGATACTGATACTGCTGATACTGCTGCTGCTGATACTGCTGCTGCTGATGCTGATACTGCTGCTGCTGATACTGCTGCTGCTGATACTGATACTGCTGCTACTGCTGCTGCTGATACTGCTGCTGCTGTTACTGATACTGCTGATACCGCTGCTGCTGATACTGCTGCTGCTGATGCTGATACTGCTGCTGCTGATACTGCTGCTGCTGATACTGATACTGCTGCTACTGCTGCTGCTGATATTGCTGCTGCTGATACTGATACTGCTGCTACTGCTGCTGTTGATACTGCTGCTGCTGTTACTGATACTGCTGATACTGCTGCTGCTGATACTGCTGCTGCTGATACTGCTGCTGCTGATACTGCTGCTGCTGTTACTGATACTGCTGATACTGCTGCTGCTGTTACTGATACTGCTGATACTGTTGCTGCTGATACTGCTGCTGCTGTTACTGATACTGCTGATACTGCTGCTGCTGATACTGCTGCTGCTGATACTGCTGCTGCTGTTACTGATACTGCTGATACTGCTGCTGCTGTTACTGATACTGCTGATACTGCTGCTGCTGATACTGCTGCTGCTGATACTGCTGCTGCTGATACTGCTGCTGCTGATACTGCTGCTGCTGATACTGCTGCTGCTGTTACTGATACTGCTGCTGCTGTTACTGATACTGCTGATACTGCTGATACTGTTGCTACTACCGCAGCTGCTGCTGCTACTGTTACTACTATTACTACTGCTACTACTACTACTGCTTCCTCTATTACTACTGCTGCTTCTACTACTACTACTAGTGCTACTACTACTACTACTAATTATTATTATGTAGCGATGGACATTTACTCTGGAAAACATAACTAACCAATAATATTATTCTGTGGCAGTAGTGTCTGACCAACTAGAAATAAACACTGTTTCTTCCCTAGACATTCCCTCACTGACATTCCACATCTCAGATTGTTACACATGATCAGTATTCCTTCCCCTCACCTAATTAAATCCGTAGCCGGCGCCATATACAGCAAAATAAAACATTCCCATGTGTTTCCTGTCATTTTATCTTCGGTGTGGAAGGAAACGGTGAGGGATAACTGTGTTAATCTACCATAAGTTATGTTAGCCAGATAACTAGATACATCCCAGCCATAGAACAAAGTCTATTACTGTCTCTTACAGAATTTCTTGTTTATATATCTATATATGGGAGTCTTTATAGGTCTTTGACACTTATAGTCGTGGGTCTCCAGAATAAATTATATGTGAATATCTTCTGGTTTCCGGAATCTTCGAAATTTTTTGTAGGCCCTAAACATTTCCTTACGAACCTAGGCCCGTGGGGGTTTATTCGCCTAATATATATGACCCAGTATATAACCATGCACTGAATTAACCATAATTTTTAAAGATGTGGAGGGGTAATGCAGTGGAAGGTCTCGGTCAAATGACTAAAAGTTCCAGCTGTGGGTCATCACATATCTAAGACCCGCGTCAGGAAACACTTGTCTTGTTTCCTGAGAAACTTACCTAAACACTGAATTCTAACCTGTGACTGAGCACCTAGAAGATGAAATGCTTGGTATATATACCAGTGAGACAGCGGGGCCGTAGATATACCATCCTCAAGGCCTTGAAGAGTGTATCCGGGAGCTTAAGAAAACATCTGCTGATATTTTCACTTCGTCCGCGGCCTCTGTCGTCATGGATCAAGTTCTTGATATGAATTTGTAACGTGAAACAGATTATCATTAGACTGGTAGCAAAGCGCCAGACCCGTGGGGGCCATAGAGCGCCTGGGGGAGAGGGAGGTAACGTAGTTTCATCCAAGGAGAACGTAGCTCCTGGGATCAACAGCTTCTCACCAGCATCAAGTCACTCACACTGAGGGACTGATTACCTCATCTTTTGTACACAGTTCTAGTCTTCACATTATGTCCTTGTTATTGTACTGATAAAGCCAATGATCTCAGGCGAGAGAAATACACGAAAAATCACTCCCTAAAAAAGCAAAAGACTCGGCAGGAGATGCAATATTCCCCCGATGAAAAGCAGGGGCGCCACGAGTACATTGAGAGACAACACAATAAGTGTCTGGGGCCCAAGACTGTTCAACTGCCTCCCAGCATACATAAGGGGGATTACCAATAGACCCCTGGCTGTCTTCAAGAAGGTGCTGGATAGGCACCTAAAGTCAGTACCTGGCCATCCGGGCTGTGGTTCGTACGTCAGCTTGTGTGCGGCCAGCAGTAACAGCCTGGTTGATCAGACCCTGATCCACCAAGAGGCCTGGTCTCAGACCAAGCCGCGGGGGCGTCGACCCCCGAAATCCTCTCCAGGTAAACTGAGGGCGAATCGTCTACAAATAAAGATACCCAGAATATTGTACATGTGTCTAATTCTTCATCAGAACGTTCACTGAGTCAACATGTGACTAACACCTGCGTCACGAGAAATTTTCCCAGATTCTGCCGACAAAGAGTCACAAATAAACCCCAGGTAGGTGTTGGGTTGCGTGTGTCAGCTCCCTAACTAACACTGACACATATTTCGCACTTGTTCCTGACAATACAAGAATAACGGCTGTCAGGGCCCCCAGCATTACTCTTTTATGTAAACATGGCGACCACGTAACCACCACAAAGAACCCTATAAATAAAATCCCAATATGTGGCAGTGGTTAGGTCAAACTGATGTAAATTCAGGAGGTCGTAGCCATAAGGGCGGGGCTACCTGTGGCAGCCTATGCTATATTATTTTAGCCTAGCCACGTACCACTATAGCCCACAAGATCGACGTCGGTAGCTTTTTTTAGTTAAATTTTGGTAATGTTAAATTTTGGTAATGATGCATGTAAGCAAGGATTATGTCACAGTAAATGTAGTAACACCTTTAGCTAAGGATCCCCTCAAACGTTCCTTCATGTAGATTAATGTCTCAGATTCAATATATTCCACAATAGATACCCAGGTGTTGCACATGTATCTAATATATCAAGATTCCTTGACGCTGGTGAGGGGCTTTTGATCTAAGGAATTGGAGCATTTTTTCAATTCTTTGTATCAAGCCTAGTCATGGACCGGGTTGAGGGGCCGTTGACCCCCGATAAACCCTCCAGGTATACTGGTAAGCCTAAATGCCTTCCATTTTCTGAGGCATTGTATGACCCCTACGGGTTTAGTGTTCCCATGAATGTAATAATAATGTAGATAAGTATACTGTACTCAAGTCTTCACATGGGGGACCTCTTGAAGTTCTTTCCAGTATCCTGAAATGACTCCAAAAAGTCAGTACCTGACCAGAAGGGCTGTGGTTCGTACGTCGGTTACCAGCAGTAAAAGCCTGGTTGATCAGGCCCTAATCCACCGTGAGGCCTAGTCATGGACCGTGCCACAGGGGGCGTTGATCCCCGGAATACCCTCCAGGTAATAACTTCCCAAGTCATCAGTAGCGTAGCTTCTAACATTAACAAAATCAGATTTCCTTTTAATCATTAGGATCAAAAGTTATTGTGTCTGTTTCTTCTGATTGGTAAGACACATGTGCAACAGTCAGGTATCTTTATTCCGAAACGTTTCGCCTACACAGGAGGCTTTTTTCAGTCGAGTACAGAAGAGTTGGTAGAAGCAGTGAGATGTGAAGACGATGTAATCAGTCCTTCACCCTTGAAGGCGTAGTTTTGAGGTGGTCAGTCCCTCAGCCAGGTTATAATTATAACCATAATGTGGTTGTAATTTTTAAGGGGGTGGAGGGGTAAGCCAGTGGAAGGCCTCTGTCAGATGACCAAAAGCTCCAGCTGTGGGTCATCACATGACTAAGACCCGCGTCAGGAAACAATTGCCCTATTTAATATGGTTATAATTATAACTATAATAAACATTTAATTTATATCGTATCTATAAGGTAGTTTACTCATTCCGTCTTAGGTTATCGTTGATAACTTCAGAACACCTTATCCATTAGGCTTCAAATTCCAAATATTGGTCAGTCATCACCAGATGAAGCTTCATACAGCAACCTACATGTCCAGGTGGTCAGTTCTAGTTTATATAGACCACATGTCCAGGTGATCTAGCTTATATAGACCAATCCTCTTATTAATTTTCATGAGATGTTTTACGGGTCCACCTTTGATTTGATTCAAAATTTTTAGGAATCGACGAGTGACTAACTTACATTATTATTGTTTTTTAAACTCAAATATATACACAGGTGTTACATAGCTATACAGGTGTTACACAGGTGTTACACAGGTGTTGCACAGGTATTATACAGGTGTTATACAGGTGTCACACAGGTGTCACACAGGTGTTACATCAGTAAGTCACATTAATGGTCACTCTTGGACAATCCATAACAACCTAACACGTAACATTTACCTAAAATACTGCACTGGCATTGGAGTCTAAACTCTATAAAAAGATTATCTGGCAGCAAAATGAGATTTTAAACTGATTTGTGTTGGTAATGTTAATCTCTGAAAATAATACATGCTGTATTTCATGTATAATATTTAGATAGAGCTCACACACACACACACACACACACACACACACGAATAAATCACAGGGATGTTAGGAAGTATTTCTTCAGTCATAGGGTTGTCAGGGAGTGGAACAGACTGGAGTGATATTACCTGGAGTTTACCTGGAGAGAGTTTCGGGGGTCAACGCCCCCGCGGCCCGGTCTGTGACCAGGCCTCCTGGTGGATCAGCGCCTGATCAACCAGGCTGTTGCTGCTGGCTGCACGCAAACCAACGTACGAGCCACAGCCCGGCTGATCAGGAACTGCCTTTAGGTGCTTGTCCAGTGCCAGCTTGAAGACTGCCAGGGGTCTGTTGGTAATCCCCCTTATGTGTGCTGGGAGGCAGTTGAACAGTCTCGGTCCCCTGACACTTATTGTATGGTCTCTTAACGTGCTAGTGACACCCCTGCTTTTCATTGGGGGGATGGTGCATCGTCTGCCAAGTCTTTTGCTTTCGTAGTGAGTGATTTTCGTGTGCAAGTTCGGTACTAGTCCCTCTAGGATTTTCCAGGTGTATATAATCATGTATCTCTCCCTCCTGCGTTCCAGGGAATACAGGTTTAGAAACCTCAAGCGCTCCCAGTAATTGAGGTGTTTTATCTCCGTTATGCGCGCCGTGAAAGTTCTCTGTACATTTTCTAGGTCGGCAATTTCACCTGCCTTGAAAGGTGCTGTTAGAGTGCAGCAATATTCCAGCCTAGATAGAACAAGTGACCTGAAGAGTGTCATCATGGGCTTGGCCTCCCTAGTTTTGAAGGTTCTCATTATCCATCCTGTCATTTTTCTAGCAGATGCGATTGATACAATGTTATGGTCCTTGAAGGTGAGATCCTCCGACATAATCACTCCCAGGTCTTTGACGTTGGTGTTTCGCTCTATTTTGTGGCCAGAATTTGTTTTGTACTCTGATGAAGATTTAATTTCCTCATGTTTACCATAAGAACATAAGAACATAAGAACATAAGAAAGGAGGAACACTGCAGGAGGCCTGCTGGCCCATACTAGGCAGGTCCTTTACAATTCATCCCACTAACAAAACATTTACCCAACCCGATTTTCAATGCTACCCAAGAAATAAGCTCTGATGTGAAAGTCCCACTCAAATCCAACCCTTCCCACTCATGTACTTATCCAACCTAGATTTGAAACTACCCAAAGTCCTAGCCTCAATAACCCAACTAGGTAGACTGTTCCACTCATCAACTACCCTATTTCCAAACCAATACTTTCCTATGTCCTTTCTAAATCTAAACTTATCTAATTTAAATCCATTACTGCGGGTTCTCTCTTGGAGAGACATCCTCAAGACCTTATTAATATCCCCTTTATTAATACCTATCTTCCACTTATACACTTCGATCAGGTCTCCCCTCATTCTTCGTCTAACAAGTGAATGTAACTTAAGAGTCTTCAATCTTTCTTCATAAGGAAGATTTCTGATGCTATGTATTAATTTAGTCATCCTTCGCTGAATGTTTTCTAACGAATTTATGTCCATTTTGTAATACGGAGACCAGAACTGAGCTGCATAATCAAGGTGAGGCCTTACTAATGATGTATAAAGCTGCAGTATGAAATTTCTCATCGTTGAACTTCATATTGTTTTCTGCAGCCCACTGAAAGATTTGGTTGATGTCCGCCTGGAGCCTTGCAGTGTCTGCAATGGAAGACACTGTCATGCAGATTCGGGTGTCATCTGCAAAGGAAGACACGGTGCTGTGGCTGACATCCTTGTCTATGTCGGATATGAGGATGAGGAACAAGATGGGAGCTAGTACTGTGCCTTGTGGAACAGAGCTTTTCACCGTAGCTGCCTCGGACTTTACTCTGTTGACGACTACTCTCTGTGTTCTGTTAGTGAGGAAATTATAGATCCATCGACCAACTTTTCCTGTTATTCCTTTAGCGCGCATTTTGTGCGCTATTACGCCATGGTCACACTTGTCGAAGGCTTTTGCAAAGTCTGTATATATTACATCTGCATTCTTTTTGTCTTCTAGTGCATTTAGGACCTTGTCGTAGTGATCCAGTAGTTGAGACAGACAGGAGCGACCTGTTCTAAACCCATGTTGCCCTGGGTTGTGTAACTGATGGGTTTCTAGATGGGTGGTGATCTTGCTTCTTAGGACCCTTTCAAAGATTTTTATGATATGGGATGTTAGTGCTATTGGTCTGTAGTTCTTTGCTGTTGCTTTACTGCCCCCTTTGTGGAGTGGGGCTATGTCTGTTGTTTTTAGTAACTGAGGGACGACCCCCGTGTCCATGCTCCCTCTCCATAGGATGGAAAAGGCTCGTGATAGGGGCTTCTTGCAGTTCTTGATGAACACAGAGTTCCATGAGTCTGGCCCTGGGGCAGAGTGCATGGGCATGTCATTTATCGCCTGTTCGAAGTCATTTGGCGTCAGGATAACATCGGATAGGCTTGTGTTAATCAAATTTTGTGGCTCTCTCATAAAAAATTCATTTTGATCTTCGACTCTCAGTCTGGTTAGCGGCTTGCTAAAAACTGAGTCATATTGGGACTTGAGTAGCTCACTCATTTCCTTGCTGTCATCTGTGTAGGACCCATCTTGTTTAAGTAGGGGCCCAATACTGGACGTTGTTCTCGATTTTGATTTGGCATAGGAGAAGAAATACTTTGGGTTTCTTTCGATTTCATTTATGGCTTTTAGTTCTTCCCGCGATTCCTGACTCCTAAAGGATTCTTTTAGCTTAAGTTCGATGCTTGCTATTTCTCTGACCAGTGTCTCCCTGCGCATTTCTGATATATTGACCTCTTTTAGCCGCTCTGTTATTCTTTTCCGTCGCCTGTAAAGGGAGCGCCTGTCTCTTTCTATTTTACATCTACTCCTCCTTTTTCTTAGAGGAATAAGCCTTGTGCATACATCGAGTGCCACCGAGTTAATCTGTTCTAGGCATAAGTTTGGGTCTGTGTTGCTTAGTATATCTTCCCAGCTTATATCGGTTAGGACTTGGTTTACTTGGTCCCACTTTATGTTTTTGTTATTGAAGTTGAATTTGGTGAATGCTCCCTCGTGACTAGTCTCATTTTGTCGGTCTGAGGCTCCACGCATACATGTCTGAACCTCAATTATGTTGTGATCTGAGTATATTGTTTTTGATATGGTGACATTTCTTATCAGATCATCATTGTTAGTGAAGATGAGGTCTAGTGTATTCTCCAGTCTAGTAGGCTCTATTATTTGCTGGTTTAAATTGAATTTTGTGCAGAGATTTAAAAGCTCGTGTGAGTGTGAGTTTTCATCAGAGCTGCCTCCTGGTGTTATTACTGCAACAATATTATTTGCTATATTCCTCCATTTTAGGTGCCTTAAGTTGAAATCCCCCAGGAGCAAGATGTTGGGTGCAGGAGCTGGAAGATTTTCCAGACAGTGGTCAATTTTTAACAGCTGTTCCTGGAATTGCTGGGATGTTGCATCCGGAGGCTTGTAGACTACCACAATGACTAGGTTTTGGTTCTCGACCTTTACTGCTAAAACTTCCACTACGTCATTTGAGGCATTAAGCAGTTCTGTGCAAACAAGTGACTCTGCAATGTACAGGCCAACCCCCCCCTTTTGCCTGTTCACTCTGTCACATCTGTATAGGTTGTAACCTGGGATCCATATTTCGTTGTCCAAGTGATCCTTTATGTGGGTCTCAGTGAAAGCCGCGAACATTGCCTTTGCCTCTGCAAGCAGTCCACGGATGAAAGGTATTTTGTTGTTTATTGCTGGCTTTAGACCCTGTATATTTGCAAAGAAGAATGTTATCGGACTGGTGGTATTGTTGGTACTGGGGGGGGATTTTTTTTCCGGCATTAGTATCTGTATCTGTTGGTTTGGAGTGGAGGCCATCGACTGTGGTTCCACTCCAGGAATGACTGGATTTGGTGTACGATTTCTGCCATTTCCTGCCAGTTTTTTTTCCTTCCTGGCACTAAAAAACCTCTCCCTCTTGAGTGGCTGTGGCTACCCATGTTTTCCCATGGCCTGGATGTTTTGTATCTTTTTGTCCCCTTTAGATGGTATGCCTGGCAATTTAAGTTATAGCACAGTCTTTCCTGTACTGAAGAGGTACACATTTCAGGGTGAAAAAGCTTACAGGAAGGGAGTTTGCATTTTCCTGTTGTCATATGGGCATGACATTTTCTAGGGTGGTCATAGTTGCATGTCCCATCTGTTTTTCCAGATTTCCCATGCCAGCAGATACCAAGTGCATAGTATGTGCACAGGCTTGGTTTCCGTTTGCCTTGGGTTTCTGTGACTGTATTCCCTGTTGGTGCATGTTTCCCTGTCTTATTCCTATCCTCCTTAGCACCAACAATGGAGCTCCCACCAGTTGTTTTTGGTAATTTATCCTCACTATTGCTATTGGAGTCCTCTTGTTTGCTATTTCCTGCGGTATTTCTGGTTTGCAATATTGGTTTTATCTTATCTTTGACTACACTTGTTTCCCTACTATGGCTCCTGTCCTCTATGAGGTCATTTATATGTATTCCTTCCTGCGTATAATTCCCGACTACCTGGACAAAATCTCCAGCTTCACCATTACTGTCTACCAGGACAGTATCTCCAGCTTCACCATTTCTGTCTCCCAGGACAGCACCTCCAGCTTCACCATTACTGTCTCCCAGGACAGTATCTCCAGCTTCACCATTACTGTCTCCCAGGACAGCACCTCCAGCTTCACCATTACTGTCTCCCAGGACAGCACTATCAGCCCTACATTTACTGACTACCAGGACATCACCTCCAGCCTTACAGTTTGTGACTACATGGCCAGTATCAAGGGCAGTACCATTCAGCCCGGACTTTTTATGTTCCCATCTGTTGTAGAAAGCTTCCAGGTTTTCTATGAAAGCAGCTTTGATGTTATCCTCTTTTAATACCCTTGTGATTTTAGTCCACAGATTTTCCTCATTTGGGCATACCCAAAAACACTTCTCTGTTTTAATACTGCTTGTAGCTAGTTCTGGGATATCTGCACAAGGAGCGTGACACCAATTTCCACAAAAATGACAATTTATCCATGTGGTAGCCCGTTTGTTTGACTGACCACAGACTACACACAGCTTCATAATGATTTGAATGGTTGATTTACTGCAAGTCTACTAGCAACCTCTTGAATATTATATTAATAACCTTAAATGAAGCTCTAGCTATTTGTATTTCTGTTTCTAACTCTTTTTGTATATTGGACAGCTTACCGTCACGTTCCTGATTTTTAATGTTTGTGTTTATAAGGGCGCCTACAAACCCATCCGTTTACAGTCTGCTTTATTGTCCAACGAAACTGTTTGAAACCAGTCCCGGGTTCGGACCAGTCAAGGGTTCGGACCAGTCAAGGGTTCGGACCAGTCGATCTGCTCTGATCAGTGGGTCACTTATTTAAAACATACTGGTCGGTGATTTGAGCTAACACATGAAGGATCTACTGGAAATTATCTACCCGAGTAATATGTGATTTGACTGATACAAAAGTATAACTTGCGTGTTGAAGAGCCGGTGATATCTGGCAGCTCCTACAATGACGTACAGTCGACCTCTTTGTTTATCAATCGCTGTATCTGGCTTTTCTATTTTTGTTTTTCCGTCTCCACCACAATAAATGCTATATTATCACTATAGTTGACTGGTGCAAATTTTGGAGGAAGGACGCTTTTTCTGTAGTAATAATTGCTTCTCGTTGTGTATATTGCGACCGCTGGTAACTACAGGTTATATGAAATTCACAGTAACGTCTCGTATTTCAAGAAAATGAAGCTAATGAAAGTCACTCCACTCCACTAAGTACCATTATAATACTGGTTAGTTGCTACTACAACACTGTATTCTGCTATTCACTGGTATCACTATATTATATGCGAGTACACTAGCAGGCCAGGAAGATTATTAAAAACAGCTGACCTGAGGTAAGTTTCTGGCGACTTCTGGCACCTGCCTCTATAGGCTTATCACTTCATTTACAAATTCACCTGTTTTCAAATGACACTTTAGCCTTTATCATCAATATACTAGGGAGCCACTGTAGTATACACTATACACTATGTATACTCAATGCTTTCAGGGAGACTTTCTTTCCTCTGACACAACGTTCAATTATTATTATTTTTTTCACACGGGAAACAGGCCTATGATTCCCCTCTGGCAGTAAACTCTGCTAGGTAATGCACACTAATTCTCCTTTTTTGACTCAGTATATAATGTTTTCCGCCCAAGATTGGTTCCAGGCGCTAGAGGGATGTATCGTATAGGATTGATGACACAAATTAAAGTTCTAGCACGTAAGAGCGACCGTGAAAACACCAGAAAGCCGGGAGCACAACGAGGCACGCTGACGGTTGGTTAGTGTATATATAGTGTATATATATAGTGTATATATGATATAGTGGAGGCAAGATTCATACATAGCTTTAAGAAGAGGTATGATGAAGCTCATGGAGCAGGGAGAGAGTGGACCTAGAGGCGGGGTCAGGAGCTATGAATCAACCCCTGTAACTACAACAACTAGGTGAGTACACACACACGCTAAATTCCGGGAAAAACACGCGATATTACATATATTTATATATGTAATATCGTGTGTTTATATATGTAATATCGTGTGTTTATATATGTAATATATATGTTTATATAATATAGTTTAGGTTTGTAGTGTTGATGTGACTTTTAAAAGATGTTAAGCCACAGTGGAGCAACATCCTCTATAATTTACTCTTTAATATGGTAATCAGTTAAATAAGTAAAATATACATATTATTATATTGAAGAGAAATTAATATTCGAATAATGACAATGTAATACACACCTGGAAGTGTTGCTGAATTAATTGAATAGATGTATATGTACAAAAAAGAAAAAAGGTGAGGGTCTTCTAAAATGGCGGTAAGTGTAGGTTGTTCTGGTGAGTGTTGGAAGGTAAATCGCCTATCATTGGGCCCGATAGGAAAATTATCGGCCGAATCTTCTAATAAAATGAAGAACTAATGTGGAAGGTTTAAGATCTATGAAATAACTGTCAGATTAGTGCCGATAATAAGCAAAAAATGAGACGCGGTGTCACCTGCAATGAGGAAGTGTCCATCACATGTATCATCTTATGTAAGGTACGCCTCCTATTGTATTAATTTTCACTACAGTTAGGTAGCTAATTAGTTATTATTAGTTGCCTACGTATAGTGAGGCGTTAGGATGTATAGCCTAAGGAATACCTGGGTAAGTTGGTCAGCTTAAGCTTTTAGTTAATCGGTTTTCTCGTAATTTTGGATTGTTTATGTTATAATTTAACAACTTTATTGGATAAATTGTGCTCTATGACAGCTGGAGAGTGTCTTTCCTGAGTATAAGTCACTTTGACTAATAAAAAGTCCCCTTTGAAAATGATTATAATGTTAATTTTTAATAGGATGATGGGTAAGCCAGTGGAAGGTCTCGGTCAGATGCAGGGAAGCATCTGTGAAACTAATGAAGCTTAAGAGGCACCTAAATACCCTAGTCTTCTAATATCATGTTCATTTTGTACTATAATCTACCGTGTTCATAATTACTATCACATTTGCTTTGTATTGTAAGGTGAAGTCTAAGATCTTTCCTTAATTCATGGTGTAACTTAACAAAATAATTGTGTTATAGAGTTGTGAACAAAGTTCACAACTCTACAACACAATTGTCGTCAAATGTAAAATTTCTTACCAATTTACTGTGTCACAATAAGGTTCCTTATATCCATCCTGTGGATGGTAGTGGCTGGTTTATTGTGTACCTTATATCCTGTGGATGGTAGTGGCTGGTTTATTGTGTACCTTATATCCATCCTGTGGATGGTAGTGGCTGGTTTATTGTGTACCTTATATCCATCCTGTGGATGGTAGTGGCTGGTTTATTGTGTACCTTATATCCATCCTGTGGATGGTAGTGGCTGGTTTATTGTGCACCTCGTATCCATCCTGTGGATGGTAGTGGCTGGTTTATTGTGCACCTCGTATCCATCCTGTGGATGGTAATACAAGAGTATATTGATACACAAAAGACCGAGGAACTAGGTTTTAAAAGGGTTAACAAGAGTACATCCGGGTTTACATCAGCAACTAATTTATCTATTACAAGCGAATTTCGGACATTTGCTTACATCTCTGCTATCTCATTTTTCATCGGTAAGATATCATGACATATCACACAGGTACAAAGTAAATTGTATTTCTGGTATAAATAATTGACGTGGGTAGTGTGGTGTATAAGACAGTGTCTACACCTCTCTTTCCTCTTATGTCTTCTCTTCTACGTAGTTCCTTAATGCTGCTGAAGAATAGAAAGATATGTGGGTGAGAAGGGCCGGGTTTGATTAGTACCTGAGGTAGTTAAGGGAATGTTTATGTCTTTTGGAAAAGGATAAACAAGTGGGTGGATGAGAATGGACCTGTCTTGTGTAGACCAGTAGGCCTTTGCAGTGTTCCTTCTTTCATGTGTGTTATGGGATTGTATTGTCCTTCCCTTCAGATCAAACCTGATTACTCCCTAATCCCCAGGAGCTGTACTAGTAGTAATAGCACTAGTAATAGAATTAATAATAATAATAATAATAATAATAATAATAATAATAATGAAAGTAATAGCACTAATAATAAAAGTAATAATAACAGTAATAATAATAATAATAATAATAATCTTGTGGTGCCTTATGTAACACACGTAAGAATTTAAGTTATCAGTTAACTTTTGTTGTATACCGTTGATTTTACAGCCCAAGAGCTGTTATCCTCGTTCAAAATCTTATTGTAGCTAGCTGGCTCAGTGGCTAACGCGTCGGTCTAGAGTTTTGTGACTGGTCGCGGGTTCTAACCCCACCCGTGGTATGGTTTGTTTGCAGTCGTGTCATGACGATTTCGTGAGTCATCCTCGTTCAGCTCCTGAACAGCCCAAGAGCTGTTATCCTAGTTCAGCTCATGAACAGCCCAAGAGCTGTTATCCTAGTTCAGCTCATGAACAGCCCAAGAGCTGTTATCTTAGCTCGGCTTGTATTGGTGTAGCTTCGTAACTTGCGACATTCTCGCTATCCACTCCAGGAACAATGGTATGAAGCCTAGGGAAATAATTATTCTTGTGAGTGGTGGTGTAATTTTGCCTGTCTCCAGGGGAACTGCCTGCCTTCACCCTCATTATTATTATTATAATTATAATATTATTATTATTATAGTAGTAGTGGTAGTAGTAGTAATAGTAGTAGTAGAAATGTAGTAGTAGTAGCATTAATAATAGTATTTATAAATGGAAGGGTTTGTAGTGTTGGCGATATTAATTTTAAGATTAATTAGCTAGTACAAAGGGTAACTACCCAGGAAATTCAATCCCTCTGCTCACTACAGCATCGCTGGAAACCTAGCTTTGTGATTCCACATAGGCGAGACGCTAGTTTAAACTTGAAGTCGCTCTAGTTCTGTGAGGTTGCACTCAAAGAAGAGTGTTGATTACGTGACTGTGTTAAGAAGGAGGTCATTCCCTTGCTGTTGAAGGTGCGTGAGTGGCAGGTATTACCCCGTGTCTTCACAGCTTCGAGTACACTTAATGAAGCAATTTGTTTAAGTTATAGCTGAATATATTACGAGTTGTGTGTCCTCAGTACTGCTCATCATCATCAAAGCTTTCTATTTTTTGCTCGCCTTTCCAGATTTAGTAGCAAAAATCATGAATATTTAGAGTCCGCAGACGTCTTGCGGATTCTTTAGTATCGTAGCCTAATTATAGAGAACCTTGTGGTTATTATAATAATAAAAAACACGTTAAACCCGTAGGCTCATACAGCGCCTGAGGATTCTAGTGACAAATACAAGTATATTTCAACAAGATGCTACAGAAATGGGCAGAAGTTTACAGCATGTTGAAAGCCCTTTGTTATGCAGGTTTGATCCATGGAAGGAGACGAGGTAGCTCCAATGTGGGTAACTAACACTTAAACTACATTATGCAATTTTTTTACTCCCACTTTTTAAATTTTCTATTAAAACTTACCTGTCAACCATAATTCTACCGAGCTAATATTATGCAGCATAAAATTAAACAGTGTCCTTAAAGTATCTAACATTGTACATATTTTTTTTTTGAGTTGTTTTTCTCCTTAGAGAAGAAGGGAGATGATGATCCGTCAGGGAAGGAAGAATGTATATTGAATTAGGCTTACTACCCATGTTGTCTCACAGGATATATACACTAAGTGGTTGTGAATACGTTACATGGAACCTTAATGACCCTAGTGTATTCTGTAGGCTTTAAATACCATTAATCTAACCATAATTCTTGAGGAATGAGCAACAATCATATTATAAATATATAACACATACACACAGAGGTGTGTATATGTTATCTCCCTGTCTTAGGTATTAAGTACCTTTGACTGGTGCCGTACAGCTGAAATTGACAACTGTCAGGAGATCCTTTTCAATATCTCCTCACAAACCACAACAAAATTCCACCACTCGTTCCCCCCAGAAACTGCTTTCCATCCACATGATTAATGCCTCATTCATTCATGTCTAAACAACTACATGTCTTGGGTTTTCTTTCTGTTTTATGTCTCGGGATGTAAGTTACGACATGCATTCGTTTTGGCGAATGAGGAAAGTTTTTGTGGAAGCCTAGCCTGGCAGCACATAAAACAGCAGCTATGAATGCTTTATCCCTCCTGCGCTGTAATGGGTGTTTCTTGCAAACCCCATTTTTTTCAGTGAGTATATAGCTGTATATACGTGAGAAGTTGAGATTCTTCAAGACTACGGTTAGGTTAGGTTACGTTAGGTAAGGTTTGTCAGGAAACAGAAGAAGGTTGCGTTAGGTTTGTCAGGAAACAGGAGAGGGTAAGGTTTGTCAGGAAACAGGAGAGGGTAAGGTTTGTCAGGAAACAGGAGAGGGTAAGGTTTGTCAGGAAACAGGAGAGGGTAAGGTTTGTCAGGAAACAGGAGAGGGTAAGGTTTGTCAGGAAACAGAAGAAGGTTACGTTAGGTTTGTCAGGAAACAGGACGAGTGTTAACTGACGCGGGTCTTTAGTCATATGATGACCCGCAGCTGGAGCGTTTGGTTATATGACCGAGACCTTCCACTGGCTTACCCCTCCACCCCTTTAAAAATTATGATTGTGGCATGATTATACCCAGTTTACTAGAGACTGCGGTACTCATCACCTACTCCAGAGCTGAGGGACTGATTACCTCGTCTTTTGTATATACTTGTACAGTCGTCACATTATGTCCTTGTACCAATAAAGCCGCTGGATGGCGAAACGTCTACAAAATAAAGATACCCAGATGTTTCACATGTGTCTAATTCTTCAATATATGAGAAGATTGTACCAATGTAGAATCTTAATTAAACCATGATAACACTAGAAAATGATGAACAGAAATATGACGAGGCGTTGGATAATGTTACATCACTATTATATTCACGGGGAAGTATTAAACCCGTAGGGGGTGATGGGAGGCAGTCAGGTTCGAGGCGAGGAAGGGGAGCGTAACCTCCACTTCATTGGATTAAGAGCCCTTCAAGGTACCCCCAGACTCTTGATAGATAGTGCGATACAAACTTGTAAATCATTCTCAGCTCACCACTGAGCGAAACATCCTCTGATGAAGGTTTTCTCTTCTATAAGTTTTACCCTTTTTGTTATCCCGTGTATAACGCTTTGCATTATACTGATTGTTGTATTACCCTTTGTATTTACCCTTTGTATTACCCTTTGTATTTACCCTTTGTATTTACCCTTTGTATTACCCTTTGTATTTACCCTTTGTATTTACCCTTTGTATTTACCCTTCGTATTTACCCTTTGTATTTACCCTTCGTATTTACCCTTTGTATTTACCCTTTGTATTTACCCTTTGTATTTACCCTTTGTATTTACCCTTTGTATTACCCTTTGTATTACCCTTTGTATTACCTTTTGTGTTACCCTTTCTATTTACCCTTTGTGTTACCCTTTGTATTACCCTATGTATTACCCTTTGCATTACCCTTTGTATTACCCTTTGCATACGGTGAGGGCGACCTGCACAATGAGTTAGGTAACTCAGATGGCTGGTACAAGCAAGTTAGGTAACTCAGATGGCTGGTACAAGTAAGTTAGGTAACTCAGATGGCTGGTACAAGCAAGTTAGGTAACTCAGATGGCTGGTACAAGTAAGTTAGGTAACTCAGATGGCTGGTACAAGCAAGCTAGGTAACTCAGATGGCTGGTACAAGCAAGTTAGGTAACTCAGATGGCTGGTACAAGCAAGCTAGGTAACTCGGATGGCTGGTACAAGTAAGTTAGGTATCTCATATGGCTGGTACAAGTAAATTAGGTAACTCAGATGGCTGGTACAAGTAAGTTAGGTAACTCAGATGGCTGGTACAAGCAAGTTAGGTAACTCGGATGGTTGGTACAAGTAAGTTAGGTATCTCATATGGCTGGTACAAGTAAGTTAGGTAACTCATATGGCTGGTACAAGTAAGTTAGGTAACTCAGATGGCTGGTACAAGCAAGTTAGGTAACTCAGATGGCTGGTACAAGTAAGTTAGGTAACTCATATGGCTGGTACAAGTAAGTTAGGTAACTCAGATGGCTGGTACAAGCAAGTTATGTCAGTACTGTGTGAATATAAATACGTAAGCGACACTCAGATTTTACTGGGAGATGTTTCGCCCGCTGGGAGCCTTACCAACTGCTAAATCCTCCAGTGGGACGAAACGTCGTTTAATAAAATGTCTTAAGTATTGTAACTGGAATGAGCGCAGCCAGGCGAGTGGTGAAAGTGTTGAAGAGTGTGTAGTGTTTACGTAGAGTTTTGCACGTAATAATTATTTTTTTAAGGTAAACTAATACAAAGAGGAAATAAATTGTAGACCATGAGCAGAAATTTATATACGTATATATATATATATATATATATATATATATATATATATATATATATATATATATATATATATATATATATATATATATATATATAGTGTCACCTATAAGTTTATTTAGACAGGTACACATAGGTACAATTATCATACATAGTGTAAATTACCTACGATAACCCCCCAAGAAAGGTCAGACAAAAACTGTAAGGAAGAGTAAGGGGACTCGACCCCTGCACACACACGTCAGTGAGCAGACGTTAATAAAGAGACAGTGGAATAATGCTGTCATGTATTATTATGTTGATAAGAGGAATTATTATTATTATTATAATCAAAAAGAAGCGCTAAGCCATGATAAGAGGAAGCTAAAACTGAATGGGTTATATAGCGCCACACTGTCCATAATATTGGCTTGTCTCGGTCAGTTACGGTAAGCAGCGTTAGGATATGTCGGTAAATGGATGGGTGACCGACTTACCTAGGTTAGGTAAGATCTATCAGGAAACAGGACTAGTGTTTCTTGACGCGGGTCTTAGTCATATGATAGGCCACAGCTGGAGCTTTTGGTCATCTGACCGAGGAGTTCCACTGGCTTACCCCTCCACCCCTTTAAAAATTATGTTTGTGACTTAAAACCATTTTTTATATACCCTAGGTCTTACACTCACACACACACACACACACACACACTAAAAAAACACTAGTCTCTTCGGTAAAGTTTAATTGTTTACGAAGGCTGTGAAGTCAAGAGTGTGTTCTATGACCATACAAGATGTGTTGAGAGTGGTCCTTCACCCCAGTGTTGGTGGTGGTTCTTCACCCCCCAATGCTTGTAATAGTCCCACACCCTAGTGTTGGGGATTGCCCCCACACCCCAGTGTTGGTGTTTTGCCCCACCCACTAGTAACCAGTGTTGTCTTTGCTGTGTACACACCTGCTGGTGCTGCACTCTTCAGGAGAAATGTCTCCCGACGCGAGAGAGGACACGTCCAGTCATTAAGGAATCTCGCGTCAATGCTAAAGGCCTATATAATTTCCCACGAGCTGCAACAATAAGGGCAACAATGAATAACTGGTAGTTTTCGATGTAATTACCTACAAGGACATCAAAGGTAATAAGTCACTTTGACTGACTTGTTTGTGGTGGGTAATTTACACTATGTATGGTAATTATAATTATGTGTACTTCTGCCTAAATAAACTTATACTTACCTATTTGTAGGAACACCAACAGTGGTGTTAGTGTCCTGTCACCAGTAATTATACTAACACCAGCAGAGTTATATTAGTGGTGTCCTGTCACCAGTAATTATACTAACACCAGCAGAGTTATATTAGTGGTGTCCTGTCACCAGTAATTATACTAACACCAGCAGAGTTATATTAGTGGTGTCCTGTCACCAGTAATTATACTAACACCAGCAGAGTTATATTAGTGGTGTCCTGTCACCAGTAATTATACTAACACCAGCAGAGTTATATTAGTGGTGTCCTGTCACCAGTAATTATACTAACACCAGCAGAGTTATATTAGTGGTGTCCTGTCACCAGTAATTATACTAACACCAGCAGAGTTATATTAGTGGTGTCCTGTCACCAGTAATTATACTAACACCAGCAGAGTTATATTAGTGGTGTCCTGTCACCAGTAATTATACTAACACCAGCAGAGTTATATTAGTGGTGTCCTGTCACCAGTAATTATACTAACACCAGCAGAGTTATATTAGTGGTGTCCTGTCACCATTAATTATACTGACACCAGCAGAGTTATATTAGTGGTGTCCTGTCACCATTAATTATACTAACACCAGCAGAGTTATATTAGTGGTGTCCTGTCACCATTAATTATACTAACACCAGCAGAGTTATATTAGTGGTGTCCTGTCACCAGTAATTATACTAACACCAGCAGAGTTATATTAGTGGTGTCCTGTCACCAGTAATTATACTAACACCAGCAGAGTTATATTAGTGGTGTCCTGTCACCATTAATTATACTAACACCAGCAGAGTTATATTAGTGGTGTCCTGTCACCATTAATTATACTAACACCAGCAGAGTTATATTAGTGGTGTCCTGTCACCATTAATTATACTAACACCAGCAGAGTTATATTAGTGGTGTCCTGTCACCATTAATTATACTAACACCAGCAGAGTTATATTAGTGGTGTCCTGTCACCAGTAATTTCTTCATCACAATTATATTTTAATTTCCAATGGTTGTAGCGCTGACTATGTTCCGTTGTAATTCATACCGTTGATCTACTATCCTTTTCTATTATTAAATGCAGGGGAGGAAAAGCGCTAAAGCCATACGAGTCATTTTGCGCCTCAGGAATGAGCAATAGGATTCGATCGTAAGGACCAGGAGGGTAGCTCTGGGTCCTTGGATCAAGAGTTCCACCTGAAAACATTGTGTTGCGGAGTAGTTGCGGTATTACTTGCGGTATTGGTATTAGTTGCGGTATTCATATTAGTTGCGGTATTGGTATTACTATAGTTGTTTCTTCAAATGGGTGTCTTGAAGGGCTCTTGATCCGAGGGAATAAAACTATAATACATTCCCTTGAATCAAACCTGATTACCCTCCCCCCCGCATTCTTAGGTGCTATATGACCCCTCAGGGTTGAACTCTTCACGAACCTAAGAGTGTGGCTGGTCATTTATGGGAAGAGACGAGGTTTGTCTGACGAAGAAGTTGACAGCTGAGTGAAGAACAGCGACGTGAGGCGTTGATGTATTGATCATGTGTGTGTATACACGGCTACATACATGTACACCAGGTGAGAAATATAACCACTGATGTAGTGATCATATGTGTGTGTACTTATATGTACACCAGGTGAGAAATATAACCAGTGATGCGTTGACCATCTTTGTGTTCCCACATACATGTACACTAGGTGAGAAATATAGCCAGTGATGTGTTGACCATGTATGTGTTCCCACATACATGTACACTAGGTGAGAAATATAGCCAGTGATGTGTTGACCATGTATGTGTTCCCACATACATGTACACTAGGTGAGAAATATAGCCAGTGATGTAGTGATGTGTTGACCATGTATGTGTTCCCACATGTACACTAGGTGAGAAATATAGCCAGTGATGTAGTGATGTGTTGACCATCTTTGTGTTCCCACATACATGTACACTAGGTGAGAAATATAGCCAGTGATGTAGTGATGTGTTGACCATGTATGTGTTCCCACATACATGTACACTAGGTGAGAAATATAGCCAGTGATGTAGTGATGTGTTGACTATGTATGTGTTCCCACATACATGTACACTAGGTGAGAAATATAGCCAGTGATATAGTGATGTGTTGACCATCTTTGTGTTCCCACATACATGTACACTAGGTGAGAAATATAGCCAGTGATGTAGTGATGTGTTGACCATGTATGTGTTCCCACATACATGTACACTAGGTGAGAAATATAGCCAGTGATGTAGTGATTTGTTGACCATCTTTGTGTTCCCACATACATGTACACTAGATGAGAAATATAGCCAGTGATGTAGTGATGTGTTGACCATGTATGTGTTCCCACATACATGTACACTAGGTGAGAAATATAGCCAGTGATGTAGTGGTCATGTGCGTGTGTATACTTACACGCAGTATCGCCTCTAAATGTGTACACACGTGAATTGCGGTAAGATATCCCCATGTCCTCACTAACACTCCTGACGTGTTTTTGTGTGCAGACATAGCACACGCGTACATACATATATTCAGAGCGACGCGTGCATGCACGTACACATACGCACGCATGGGTGCACACGCAAGTACACACCGACCCACGCAATACACACACAAACATACATCAGCTAGAACAATAATTCACAGTCGTAAATTGTGGAATAAAGAGGTTATAGGTAGATAAGATAATGTTTGCAAGAAACAGGACTAGTGTTTCCCGACGCGGGTCTCAGTGATGACCCAAAGAGGTTGTAACCCACGTTATAATTAATATGTGTATGTATATGTCGTTCCGAATAGGTAAAACTTGCGATTTTGGCTTAAATAGCAACGCTGTTCTTCACGAATAAGGCAAGCGAAAATTTGTGTATGCAGTAATTTCGGAAAAATCATTCTGAATCTAACGAAAAAATATTCATTTCATTGTGTTTGTTTATTAAATTATTGTAAAGTTATCTTAAATATATTTAGTTGGATTAGGCTAAATTAAATTGCGCTTGATATAATAAGGTCAGGTATGTTTTCTAAGGTTTTTTTGGTTCAAGATTTTTATTTTTTTACATTAACATAATTGAAAAAATATATCTTTAAACGTATAAGAGAAAATGTTACACAGGACTTAATTTTAAATGAGTTCTTGATAATTGACCAGTTTTACCTATTCGGCATGACATATATATATATATATATATATATATATATATATATATATATATATATATATATATATATATATATATATATATATATATATATATATATAAAGTGTGAAGATAGGACGTGTCTAAAATAGGGGGAACTTGTCTAAATTAGGGGAGACTTGTCTAAGGGATAGGCAAGGGCTGGCCGTTGTCAGAACATATATAGTAAACATGTTGACACACTGAACTAAGGTTTGCGACGCCACAAAAGGCTCAGGGTCAAGTGAGCAATGCCTTTTTTTGTTCCTGCATCCTGGTGGAATTGTTAACTCGTTAAATACGACAGTTGGAGAGGTGCAGCAGGCAGGACGCACACACACACACGCACACACACACGTTAGGAAGTATTTCTTCAGTCATAGAGTTGTTAGGAAGTGGAATAGACTGGAAAGTGATGTAGTGGAGGCAGGAACTGTACATAGTTTTAAAACGAGGTTTGATAAAGCTCATGGAACAGGGAGAGAGAGGACCTAGTAGTGACCAGTGAAGAGGCTGGGCCAGGAGCTATAGATCGACCCCTGCAACTACAAATAGGCGAGTACAAATAGGTAGGTGAGCACACGCACACACACACATATACATACACAATCGTCAAACAATGCCTAGGGGGAAAGGGAGATATTGCGTTGTTATACGAGAAAGAGGAGGCTAGCAACAATTCCTTTGATCAGGAGCCCTTCAGCAGCATTACAGCGCCTCCTACTGTAGCCTAGCAGGGCGGGGAGAACTACAGCAGCATTACAGCGCCTCCTACTGTAGCCTAGCAGGGCGGGGAGAACTACAGCAGCATTACAGCGCCTCCTACTGTAGCCTAGCAGGGCGGTGAGAACTACAGCAGCATTACAGCGCCTCCTACTGTAGCCTAGCAGGGCGGAGAGAACTACAGCAGCATTACAGCGCCTCCTACTGTAGCCTAGCAGGGCGGGGAGAACTACAGCAGCATTACAGCGCCTCCTACTGTAGCCTAGCAAGATGGGGACAACTTCAGAAGTATTACAGAGCCCCCTACTGTAGCCTAGCAGGGCGGAGAGAACTACAGCAGCATTATAGCGCCTCCTACTGTAGCCTAGCAGGGCGGGGAGAACTTCAGAAGTATTACAGCGCCTCCTATTGTAGCCTAGCAAGGTGAGAACAACTTCAGAAGTA
>NC_091374.1:2411117-2473617 GCF_038502225.1 Cherax quadricarinatus | reverse complement strand
ATACAACTGTCAGTGTATACAGGCTGAGAGACATACAACTGTCAGTGTATACACGCTGAGAGACATACAACTGTCAGTGTATACAGGCTGAGAGACATACAACTGTCAGTGTATACTCGCTGAGAGACATACAACTGTCAGTATATATATATATATATATATATATATATATATATATATATATATATATATATATATATATATATATATATATATATATATATATATATATATCCTGTGTTAATACATTAGGTCAGAAAAGATGGGTTTAATTTATCAGAAATAAAATCACTCTAGGCCACAACTTTGTATCTTTGATAGGCCTAACCAACTTAATTGTTCCATTTTAGAACGAAATTAAAATTTATCAATGAATTTTGTTCAATTGTTCATTGAAATTTTGAACATTACGTCAACATTGAAATTTTAATGAAATATGGAATAATAAAATCCAAAGTTATTATGATTATTATTATTATTATTATAATTAGTATTATAATAATAATACTATTCTTATTGTTGGTATTATTATAATATTTTACTAGTATTTTATTATTATTATTATTATTATTATTATTATTATTATTATAGGTACATAAGTTTTATTGTGACAGATTTTCTCCCTGTGTGGAGCTTTAATTAAGTAATTGACTTCACAAAGCACCTGCGTCTTGTCTTCAGTAGATAGGTACCTGAATGTTAATGGTTAGTTGTGGGTGACAGTCTATGTGCTGGTCCTTGGAATGTGGGTGATAGTCTATGTGCTGGTCCTTGGAATGTGGGTGACAGTCTATGTGCTGGTCCTTGGAATGTGGGTGACAGTCTGTGTGCTGGTCCTTGGAATGTGGGTGACAGTCTGTGTGCTGGTCCTTGGAATGTGGGTGACAGTCTGTGTGCTGGTCCTTGGAATGTGGGTGACAGTCTATGTGCTGGTCCTTGGAATGTGGGTGACAGTTTATGTGCTGGTCCTTGGAATGTGGGTGACAGTCTGTGTGCTGGTCCTTGGAATGTGGGTGACAGTCTGTGTGCTGGTCCTTGGAATGTGGGTGACAGTCTGTGTACTGGTCCTTGGAATGTGGGTGACAGTCTGTGTGCTGGTCCTTGGAATGTGGGTGACAGTCTGTGTACTGGTCCTTGGAATGTGGGTGACAAGTCTGTGTGCTGGTCCTTGGAATGTGGGTGACAGTCTGTGTACTGGTCCTTGGAATGTGGGTGACAGTCTGTGTACTGGTCCTTGGAATGTGGGTGACAGTCTGTGTACTGGTCCTTGGAATGTGGGTGACAGTCTGTGTACTGGTCCTTGGAATGTGGGTGACAGTCTGTGTGCTGGTCCTTGGAATGTGGGTGACAGTCTGTGTGCTGGTCCTTGGAATGTGGGTGACAGTCTGTGTACTGGTCCTTGGAATGTGGGTGACAGTCTGTGTACTGGTCCTTGGAATGTGGGTGACAGTCTGTGTACTGGTCCTTGGAATGTGGGTGACAGTCTGTGTGCTGGTCCTTGGAATGTGGGTGACAGTCTGTGTGCTGGTCCTTGGAATGTGGGTGACAGTCTGTGTACTGGTCCTTGGAATGTGGGTGACAGTCTGTGTACTGGTCCTTGGAATGTGGGTGACAGTGTGTGCTGGTCCTTGGAATGTGGGTGACAGTCTGTGTACTGGTCCTTGGAATGTGGGTGACAGTCTGTGTGCTGGTCCTTGGAATGTGGGTGACAGTCTGTGTGCTGGTCCTTGGAATGTGGGTGACAGTCTGTGTACTGGTCCTTGGAATGTGGGTGACAGTCTGTGTGCTGGTCCTTGGAATGTGGGTGACAGTCTGTGTGCTGGTCCTTGGAATGTGGGTGACAGTCTGTGTACTGGTCCTTGGAATGTGGGTGACAGTCTATGTGCTGGTCCTTGGAATGTGGGTGACAGTCTGTGTGCTGGACCTTGGAATGTGGGTGACAGTCTGTGTGCTGGTCCTTGGAATGTGGGTGACAGTCTGTGTACTGGTCCTTGGAATGTGGGTGACAGTCTATGTGCTGGTCCTTGGAATGTGGGTGACAGTCTGTGTACTGGTCCTTGGAATGTGGGTGACAGTCTATGTGCTGGTCCTTGGAATGTGGGTGACAGTCTGTGTGCTGGTCCTTGGAATGTGGGTGACAGTCTGTGTGCTGGACCTTGGAATGTGGGTGACAGTCAATGTGCTGGATCTTGGAATGTGGGTGACAGTTTATGTGCTGAACCTTGGAATGTGGGTGACAGTCAATGTGCTGGACCTTGGAATGTGGGTGACAGTTTATGTGCTGAACCATGGAATGTGGGTGACAGCCAATGTGCTGGATCTTGGAATGTGGGTGACAGTTTATGTGCTGAACCTTGGAATGTGGGTGACAGCCAATGTGCTGGATCTTGGAATGTGGGTGACAGTTTATGTGCTGAACCTTGGAATGTGGGTGACAGCCAATGTGCTGGATCTTGGAATGTGGGTGACAGTTTATGTGCTGAACCTTGGAATGTGGGTGACAGTCTGTGTGCTGGACCTTGGAATGTGGGTGACAGTCAATGTGCTGGACCTTGGAATGTGGGTGACAGTTTATGTGCTGAACCTTGGAATGTGGGTGACAGCCAATGTGCTGGATCTTGGAATGTGGGTGACAGTTTATGTGCTGAACCTTGGAATGTGGGTGACGGTCAATGTGCTGGACCTTGGAATGTGGGTGACAGTTTATGTGCTGAACCTTGGAATGTGGGTGACAGTATGTGCTGAACCTTGGAATGTGGGTGACAGTTTATGTGCTGAACCTTGGAATGTGGGTGACAGTCTGTGTTCTGGACCTTGGAATGTGGGTGACAGTTTATGTGCTGAACCTTGGAATGTGGGTGACAGTCTGTGTGCTGGACCTTGGAATGTGGGTGACGGTCTATGTGCTGGACCTTGGAATGTGGGTGACGGTCTATGTGCTGGACCTTGGAATGTGGGTGACAGTCTATGTGCTGGACCTTGGAATGTGGGTGACGGTCTATGTGCTGAACCTTGGAATGTGGGTGACAGTTTATGTGCTGAACCTTGGAATGTGGGTGACAGTCTATGTGCTGGACCTTGGAATGATCTGAGGTTGGATAACATCTCTGAACCTACACATTCACCACAGTTAAAAACGTGGTATGACGCCACACTGGTTCAGTCAATCACAGAGCTATATACGACTTACTGAAAGTTATGCGCAAGGTCAACCACAGTCGTAAAATGAATATCCTGACTGACACAATCACGTAACATCAGATCTCCCAGACTCTCGCTGGAGCCAAAACGTCTGAGGTAAGACACACACACCAGGGTAATGCTGTTAAGAAAAGGTTTCTATTTATTGGTAGGTAATAACGAGCAAGGTGTAAGGTGATTTCCATATGAATCTCATCCTTGGAGATATATCAGGTGTCTGGTGGGCATCACTTGCATCACACACTGAGTGTCCGTGGTTCGATCCCCGTGTTTCCTTACACCTGTTGTCCCGTTCACCTGGGTGTTAGCCAGCTTACACCTTCTGTCTCTATTCACCTAGCTAGTATGTACCTGGGTGTTTAGTCGACCGGTTTGGGTGGCATCCTGGGGGACAAGACTGAGGACCACAATGGAAATAAGTCAGACAGTCCTCGATGACGCACTGACTTTCTTGGGTAATCCTGGATGGCTAACCCTCCGGGGTTAAAAATCCCAACGAAATCATAAAGTTAAGTCTCCCCACTCTTTAATGGCCATCTCTGTGAAACTCATCATGTTGTCACCGTAGATTTATATCAAGACGGTGTAGACTAGAGGCTCCAGCCAGTTTAAGTTTATTCAGGTACACATACACATTGTTACATAGATTTTCATACATAGCAGCATATGTGTAGATTGTACTGATGTTGGTAGTATTACCGACAGTATACAACTGCTGCTACTACCACTAGTATTACATCTCACACAATAAAATGAAGCATTAGTTGTACCTGTGTCCTTTTACCTAATATATGTGTAGACTAGCCAGGATAACCCAAAACAGTCGGACATTGTGACTTATTTCCATTGGGGTCATTGTATTTCCATTGGGGTCATTGTATTTCCATTGGGGTCATTGTATTTCCATTGGGGTCATTGTATTTCCATTGGGGTCATTATATTTCCATTGGGGTCATTGTATTTCCATCGGGGTCCTTGTATTTCCATTGGGGTCCTTATATTTCCATTGGGGTCCTTGTATTACCATTGGGGTCCTTGTATTACCATTGGAGTCCTTGTATTACCATTGGAATATGATGGAATGTGGCTAGGATGTAGCTAGCTGTTGTTCCCACCATTAAATTTCTACTTTAAAGAGATTACTCACAGTAATTTGGTGTACTAACGTACGATAAATAATTCATAAGACCAGAGTAGGCTGTCACCTTTTTAGTACAAACTATCCAAATTAGTGTTTATCTGCCCCCCCCCCCCGGTGTGGACTAGATCAGCAACACCTGTGGTACTAAGAGATGTCGCTACAAAACAATGACAACACTAGACATAATAACAACGAGGTTTTCCTAGATTATTGACAGCAGCGGATCAAATTAATTTAACTAGACTGGGCAAGTTTGTGGCGGCGCTGGTCAGCCTTGTATGTGTACCAGATTCTATCACTAAGTTAATATAACTAAATTTTTTTACGATACAAGGAACTGCTTTGCATATATATATATATATATATATATATATATATATATATATATATATATATATATATATATATATATATATATATATATATATATATATACAGAACAACCACATTGAAAACAAAAGAGAGATAGATATATATAGAGAGATAGGTAGCGTATGCAACAAGAATAAATTTAAAATCTCTGGAGTTTGTGTGTATAAATTACCGATCATTGTTTGACGTAGCTTGCAACATGTTGCAACCTCCAGCTTGCAACATTCATATATTCTGAGCAACTAAATAGTATTGCTAGGCTTGAACGTTGTGTCCCAGACTTATTGACCACCTTTTTTGTTGGGCGGAGGTCAAAATATATTTATATTTTGTAACTGATGATGTAAATAATAGAAGATTACGTAACTCTGACTCTCCTGGAAGACTAGAACTAAATCTTACATCAGTGACTCTCCTGGAAGACTAGAACTAAATCTTACATCAGTGACTCTCCTGGAAGACTAGAACTAAATCTTACATCAGTGACTCTCCTGGAAGACTAGAACTAAATCTTACATCAGTGACTCTCCTGGAAGACTAGAACTAAATCTTACATCAGTGACTCTCCTGGAAGACTAGAACTAAATCTTACATCAGTGACTCTCCTGGAAGACAAGAACTAAATCTTACATCAGTGACTCTCCTGGAAGACTACACCTAAATCTTACATCAGTGACTCTCCTGGAAGACAAGAACTAAATCTTACATCAGTGACTCTCCAGGAAGATACTAAATCTTACATCAGTGACTCTCCAGGAAGATACTAAATCTTACATTAGTGACTCTCCAGGAAGATACTAAATCTTACATCAGTGACTCTCCTGGAAGACTAGAACTAAATCTTACATCAGTGACTCTCCTGGAAGACAAGAACTAAATCTTACATCAGTGACTCTCCTGGAAGACAAGAACTAAATCTTACATCAGTGACTCTCCTGGAAGACAAGAACTAAATCTTACATCAGTGACTCTCCTGGAAGATACTAAATCTTACATCAGTGACTCTCCTGGAAGACAAGAACTAAATCTTATATCAGTGACTCTCCAGGAAGATACTAAATCTTACATCAGTGACTTTCCAGGAAGATACTAAATCTTACATCAGTGACTCTCCAGGAAGATACTAAATCTTACATCAGTGACTCTCCAGGAAGATACTAAATCTTACATCAGTGACTCTCCAGGAAGATACTAAATCTTACATCAGTGACTCTCCTGGAAGACTACAACTAAATCTTACATCAGTGACTCTCCTGGAAGACAAGAACTAAATCTTACATTAGTGACTCTCCAGGAAGATACTAAATCTTACATTAGTGACTCTCCAGGAAGATACTAAATCTTACATCAGTGACTCTCCAGGAAGATACTAAATCTTACATCAGTGACTCTCCAGGAAGACACTAAATCTTACATCAGTGACTCTCCAGGAAGATACTAAATCTTACATCAGTGACTCTCCAGGAAGATACTAAATCTTACATCAGTGACTCTCCAGGAAGATACTAAATCTTACATCAGTGACTCTCCAGGAAGACACTAAATCTTACATCAGTGACTCTCCAGGAAGACACTAAATCTTACATCAGTGACTCTCCAGGAAGATACTAAATCTTACATCAGTGACTCTCCAGGAAGACACTACATCTTACATCAGTGACTCTCCAGGAAGACACTACATCTTACATCAGTGACTCTCCAGGAAGACACTACATCTTACATCAGTGACTCTCCAGGAAGACACTAAATCTTACATCAGTGACTCTCCAGGAAGACACTAAATCTTACATCAGTGACTCTCCAGGAAGACACTACATCTTACATCAGTGACTCTCCAGGAAGACACTACATCTTACATCAGTGACTCTCCAGGAAGACACTACATCTTACATCAGTGACTCTCCAGGAAGACACTAAATCTTACATCAGTGACTCCAGGAAGACACTAAAACTTACATTAGTGACTCTCCAGGAAGACACTACATCTTACATCAGTGACTCTCCAGGAAGACACTACATCTTACATCAGTGACTCTCCAGGAAGACACTACATCTTACATTAGTGACTCTCCAGGAAGACACTACATCTTACATCAGTGACTCTCCAGGAAGACACTAAATCTTACATCAGTGACTCTCCAGGAAGACACTACATCTTACATTAGTGACTCTCCAGGAAGACACTACATCTTACATCAGTGACTCCAGGAAGACACTAAAACTTACATTAGTGACTCTCCAGGAAGACACTAAATCTTACATCAGTGACTCCAGGAAGACACTAAATCTTACATCAGTGACTCCAGGAAGACACTACATCTTACATCAGTGACTCTCCAGGAAGACACTACATCTTACATCAGTGACTCTCCAGGAAGACACTAAATCTTACATCAGTGACTCTCCAGGAAGACACTAAATCTTACATCAGTGACTCCAGGAAGACACTAAAACTTACATTAGTGACTCTCCAGGAAGACACTAAATCTTACATCAGTGACTCCAGGAAGACACTAAATCTTACATCAGTGACTCTCCAGGAAGACACTAAATCTTACATCAGTGACTCCAGGAAGACACTAAATCTTACATCAGTGACTCTCCAGGAAGACACTAAATCTTACATCAGTGACTCTCCAGGAAGACACTAAATCTTACATCAGTGACTCTCCAGGAAGACACTAAATCTTACATCAGTGACTCCAGGAAGACACTAAATCTTACATCAGTGACTCCAGGAAGACACTAAATCTTACATCAGTGACTCTCCAGGAAGACAAACACTAAATTTTACATCATTCCAGGACACTTCTACTTTGCAATCATTAATGTAATCAACTGTGTCTCTTGTGTGGTCATTGTTACACTGTGTGGTCAGCGTTACACACTGTATGGTCAGTGTTACACTGTGACTGTGGTCAGTGTTACACTGTGACTGTGGTCAGTGTTACACTGTGACTGTGGTCAGTGTTACACTGTGACTGTGGTCAGTGTTACACTGTGACTGTGGTCAGTGTTACACTGTGACTGTGGTCAGTGTTACACTGTGTGGTCAGTGTTACACTGTGTGGTCATTGTTACACTGTGGTCAGCGTTACACTGTGTGGTCAGTGTTACACTGTGTGGTCAGTGTTACACTGTGTGGTCAGCGTTACACACTGTGTGGTCAGTGTTATACACTGTGTGGTCAGTGATACACACTGTGTGGTCAGTGTTACACACTGTGGGGTCAGTGATACTCACTGTGTGGTCAGTGTGACTGTGTGGTCAGTGATACACACTGTGTGGTCAGTGTTATACACTGTGTGGCCAGTGTTACACACTGTGTGGTCAGTGTTACACACTGTGTGGTCAGTGTTACACACTGTGTGGTCAGTGTTATTGTGTAGTCAGTGTTACTGTGTGGTCAGTGTTACACTGTGATCAGTGTTACACAGTGTGGTCAGTGATACACTGTGTGGTCAGTGTTACACACTGTGTGGTCAGTGATACACACTGTGTGGTCAGTGATACACATTGTGTGGCCAGTGTTACACACCGTGTGGTCAGTGTTTCTGTGTGGTCAGTGATACACACTGTGTGGCCAGTGTTACACACTGTGTGGTCAGTGTTACACACTGTGTGGTCAGCGTTACTGTGTAGTCAGTGTTACTGTGTGGTCAGTGTTACACTGTGATCAGTGTTACACACTGTGTGGTCAGTGATACACACTGTGTGGTCAGTGATACACTGTGTGGTCAGTGATACACACTGTGTGGTCAGTGTATCGTAGGGGTTCTTAAATGGAGATATCGAGGGTTGAAGGTAGACACATTTGTTGGATAGTAACATATATTGTCAGACTGTGATGATGAGAAATGGAGCCCAGCCTCTGCCTGTCCTAGCCTGTGTCAAAACGCCGACTGAGAGCGAGGCAGAGGTACGAACGTACACATGCGCATCCTGTGACGTCACACAAAGTCGCAGGCCTAAAAGGGATCTCCTATCTAAAGCACATGGATGATACTATATGCTATGCTATATAACACAGGGATCAGCAACTATACTGACAAGTGTTACTATGTGGTCAGTGATACACACTGTGTGGTCAGTGTTACACTGTGTGGTCAGTGTTACTGTGTGGTCAGTGTTACACACTGTGGTCAGTGATACACACTGTGTGGTCAGTGATACACACTGTGTGGTCAGTGTTACACACTGTGTGGTCAGTGTTACACTGTGATCAGTGTTACACACTGTGTGGTCAGTGTTACACTGTGATCAGTGTTACACACTGTGTGGTCAGTGATACACACTGTGTGGTCAGTGTTACACACTGTGTGATCAGTGTTACACACTGTGTGGTCAGTGTTACTGTGTGGTCAGTGTTACACTGTGTGGTCAGTGTTACTGTGTGGTCAGTGTTACACACTGTGTGGTCAGTGTTACACACTGTGTGGTCAGTGTTACACACTGTGGTCAGTGTTACACACTGTGTGGTCAGTGATACACACTGTGTGGTCAGTGTTACACTGTGATCAGTGTTACACACTGTGTGGTCAGTGATACACACTGTGTGGTCAGTGTTACACACTGTGTGGTCAGTGATGCACACTGTGTGGTCAGTGTTACACTGTGATCAGTGTTACACACTGTGTGGTCAGTGATACATACTGTGTGGTCAGTGTTACACACTGTGTGGTCAGTGTTACACACTGTATGGTCAGTGTTACACACTGTGTGGTCAGTGATACACACTGTGTGGTCAGTGTTAAACTGTGATCAGTGATACACACTGTGTGGTCAGTGTTACACACTGTGTGGTCAGTGTTACACTGTGTGGTCAGTGTTACACAGTGTGGTCAGTGTTACTGTGTGGTCAGTGATACACACTGTGTGGTCAGTGTTACACTGTGATCAGTGTTACACACTGTGTGGTCAGTGATACACACTGTGTGGTCAGTGTTACACACTGTGTGGTCAGTGATACACACTGTGTGGTCAGTGTTACACACTGTGTGGTCAGTGTTACACACTGTGTGGTCAGTGTTACACACTGTGTGGTCAGTGTTACACACTGTGTGGTCAGTGATACACACTGTGTGGTCAGTGTTACACACTGTGTGGTCAGTGTTACACTGTGATCAGTGTTACACACTGTGTGGTCAGTGATACACACTGTGTGGTCAGTGTTACTGTGGTCAGTGTTACACACTGTGTGGTCAGTGTTACACACTGTGTGGTCAGTGTTACACACTGTGTGGTCAGTGTTACACACTGTGTGGTCAGTGTTACACAGATCAGTGTTAGTCAGTGTTACACACTGTGTGGTCAGTGTTACACACTGTGTGGTCAGTGTTACTGTGGTCAGTGTTACACACTGTGTGGTCAGTGTTATTGTGTAGTCAGTGTTACTGTGGTCAGTGTTACACACTGTGTGGTCAGTGATACCCACTGTGTGGTCAGTGTTACACACTGTGTGGTCAGTGATACACACTGTGTGGTCAGTGATACACACTGTGTGGTCAGTGATGCACACTGTGTGGTCAGTGATACACACTGTGTGGTCAGTGTTACACACTGTGTGGTCAGTGTTACACACTGTGTGGTCAGTGATACACACTGTGTGGTCAGTGTTACACACTGTGTGGTCAGTGATACACACTGTGTGGTCAGTGTTACACACTGTGTGGTCAGTGTTACACACTGTGTGGTCAGTGTTACACACTGTGTGGTCAGTGTTACACACTGTGTGGTCAGTGATACACACTGTGTGGTCAGTGTTACACACTGTGTGGTCAGTGTTACACACTGTGTGGTCAGTGTTACACACTGTGTGGTCAGTGTTACACACTGTGTGGTCAGTGTTACACACTGTGTGGTCAGTGTTACACACTGTGTGGTCAGTGTTACACACTGTGTGGTCAGTGATACACACTGTGTGGCCAGTGATACACACTGTGTGGTCAGTGTTACACACTGTGTGGTCAGTGATACACACTGTGTGGTCAGTGATACACACTGTGTGGTCAGTGTTACACACTGTGTGGTCAGTGTTACACACTGTGTGGTCAGTGTTACACACTGTGTGGTCAGTGTTACACACTGTGTGGTCAGTGTTACACACTGTGTGGTGAGTGATACACACTGTGTGGCCAGTGATACACACTGTGTGGTCAGTGTTACACACTGTGTGGTCAGGTTTACACACTGTGTGGTCAGTGATACACACTGTGTGGTCAGTGTTACACACTGTGTGGTCAGTGATACACACTGTGTGGTCAGTGTTACACACTGTGTGGTCAGTGTTACACACTGTGTGGTCAGTGTTACACACTGTGTGGTCAGTGATACACACTGTGTGGTCAGTGATACACACTGTGTGGTCAGTGATACACACTGTGTGGTCAGTGTTACACACTGTGTGGTCAGTGTTACCCACTGTGTGGTCAGTGATACACATCGTTCTCATTCTTAACCATGGCGAGTAATAAATCCATTATGTGCTGGACAGACATGTCTTAGAGTCGCATTATGGTCACTCATCACACAACTCATCTGACAGAAGAATTTGTTAGGGGTATACACGGAGGGTGGCAGTTTTTAGTTGTGTGTGATGGGTACCCGGTGCCCAGCTCTTGTTTAGACTGAAAAATGGCAGGAAATTTTTTGTTAAATTAGACACATGTGCAACTCTTGGGTATCTTTATTGAGGAAACGTTTCGCCACATAGTGGCTTCATCAGTCCATACGTAGGAGAAACTTGAAGAACAGGAGGAGAATGAGGTAATCAGTCCCTCAACCTTGAGTCGATGTGTTCAGTCCATCAATCTTGAATAGATTCTTGAATAGATTCAAGATTGATGGACTGAACACATCGACTCAAGGTTGAGGGACTGATTACCTCATTCTCCTCCTGTTCTTCAAGTTTCTCCTACGTATGGACTGATGAAGCCACTATGTGGCGAAACGTTTCCTCAATAAAGATACCCAAGAGTTGCACATGTGTCTAATTCAACAACATGTCGGTTCTCTGAACCATTCATCTACAAGGAATTTTTTTGTGTAGAGATTTGGCGATAAATTTGAGTGTGTATCTAGTGGAGCCCCCTTTACCATATACAGGAAAGACTTTAATATCTGTATTATGCACCCCATACCCATCCTGTGGGTAGTAGTGAAAAGATTAGAGGCACATAATGGGTTCAGGGACTGTACCTCAACATTACAGAGGTATATAGTGGGTTCAGGGATTGTACCTCAACATTACAGAGGTACATAGTGGGTTCATGGACCTGGGCCACAAGGTTCTCAAAGCTAAACACGTTACAGTGGTAATGAACATGTTTATATCTGGTTACAATCGGTCCTCGGTCTTGTTTACTGCTGGCCACTAACCACCGTAACCTTCCTTGTTTCTTACTGCTGCTGTTATTACATCCGTCAGGAAAGAAGACAGAAGTTCTCCTGACACGGAGCTTGATCACAAGATGACCTGTATAGAAAGAACAGGTTAGGTAAGGTTAGTAAGGAAACGGGACAGGTGTTTCCTGACGCGGGTCTTATAGAAAGAGCAAAGAAGGCACAATACGATAACTGGAACGATACACAAATAACCCGCACATAAGCTTCTCTCTCCTCTGTGCACCGTCCACAGGATGGATATGGGGTGAACAATAAACGAGCCACTTCGGTCTACCTGGAGGGTATTCCGGGGATCAACATCCCCGCGGCCCGGTCCACGACCAGGCCTCCTGGTGGATCAGGGCCTGATCAACCAGGCTGTTACTGCTGGCCGCAAGTAATCCAACGTACGAACCACAGCCCGGCTAATCAGGTACCGACTTTAAGCATCTGTCCAGCTCCGTCTTGAAGGCAGCGAAATCCGAGATGTAAATTTCTTAACGGGCGAGTTATATGTGACCTGTGTAGAGTTATATCTCACCTGTGTAGAGTTATATCTCTCTCTTCCCTTCCCACCATACCAATAATAACCTGGAAACATGTAACTATAACAGAGTCCTTTGTCAAGTGATTGTCACCCCTCTCTCCCCTGACATATAAAGCAACACCAGAGAGAGAGTGTTAGACGGGCGCTACACTACCAACTCACTCACTACTCATGCATTACCAACCTGTGTTAACAGGATTTATTGTGTGCCAGACTTTGATGTTATATTACGGTGTTAGAGTCTCAAATTATACTTGCCACTTGCTTTATGTCCTTAAATACACTTGTAAAACCTTTCCCCACACCTCATTCAATTAAATTTTTGATACACGTGGATGTTATACAGTGCGAGAACGTGGGTTCTCACACGTTCAGGTGGGCAGGGTATTGCACGTTCTGGTGGGTAAGGTATTACACGTTCTGGTGGGTAGGGTATTACACGTTCTGGTGGGTAGGGTATTACACGTTCTGGTGGGCAGGGTATTACATGTTCTGGTGGGTAGGATATTACACGTTGTGGTGGGTAGATTATTACACATTTTAGTAAGTAGATCATTACACGTTCTGGTACGCACGCCAGTACACGTACAAATACGGACTATTACTTAGTCAAGCACACTGGTGGTCAATATTTGTTCAGAAATATACAGAGTAAGACTGGTTGACACATGGGCGAGTGTTTTTTTGGCACCAGAATAAAATACTCCGGTAATTGTAGGTATTAACATATCACTCGTTCTTACCGGGAATCCTGATGATTCTTTCAACACACACACTGCTTTGTTAGTTACACATACAGAACTCCGTAAATTGTTGATGTTTTTTTTTTTTGAGAGGGGGAGGGCAGATTTAGACGGGTGAATTAAGGCTAGCACGTCCGTTATATCAAGCTTTGATATTTATATGTGCTTCTGATGAGTCTCTGATGCGTAATCTGAATTAATTGGACTGCAGATTCCCCAGATTTTGGTTTTCATACCGTTTATAAAACTGAGTCAACCACACAGTGGTGTCTGGATGTTTACGTCCGGTGGTGTTTTGTTAGTCAGGATATATCATGGTGTTGCCTGGTTCTGGTGGATTTTAATCCTATCTACTAGACGAGGGTTGTTAAGGCTGCGTGTAACCTGTCAGGAACACTGTTATTATTGCTAGTAAGAGTTATCCTCAAAATAATAAACCCCGCCATCATGTAGCTTCTACTACTACTACCAGTAACAGCCTGGTTGATCAGACCCTGATCCACCATGAGGCCTGATCTCAGACCGAGCTGGGGGGGGCGTTGACCCCCGAAACTTTCTCCAGGTAAACTCCAGGTAACCACTATCACTACCGCTACCACTACCACAAGTATTACAACCATTGCTACAAGTACTACATGTACCACGACTACAACTACTACCTACAACGATTATATTATGCTTTACCCCTCTGATATTTATACCCTCTGAGTCCTTTTATTGTTTGTAACGGCTTGTCAAAGCTCCTGGAGAGCGAAACGTTGCCACAGTAAAATGTCACATTAGTTATACTTATGTTCTTTTACCTAACTCCTGTCCATTATAAATACGGGTTATAGTAACCGCTCAGTTATTATAAGCCAAGAATGATCCACTTCTCGGTATATATTTCCAGTTGTCAGAGATAATCCTTATTACAACCCAGGATTCCAAATGGCCTGTTATCCCGGGTGTAATGGGAGCAAAATAAACACAGCAGAAAAAATTTAGACTTATATTATCCTTCACCAATTTAGAACAGCAATATGTACACTATGTACAGTGATAAGTATAGTGCACTCCACGGTAAGCAAGGCAGAAATAGAAGCCACAAGATAGCAGACCGTGCTTCAACCAGCTCTAGAATGGAAATGACAAGGGCAGACAGGAGAGCGGTACCCACATAACCTCTGCGATTGCCAAAACCATCTTCTTATTGGCTAGAACCTGGTCACTAGTTGAACGACGGGGCCCCATCATCAACTCTTAGCAACCTGGTTCGCTGGTTGGGGGAGATAGCCTGTAAATGAGGGTGTGTACATGCGCCGAATAAAGGTTACGTACTCTTTGCATGCCACAATCCTTAATAAATAGTTAAGTATCCGCTGGTCTACCAGAGTGAGGTATTAAACCTCTTCAGCGAAAAGCATTGAACTCACACTAATGTCCTTAAGTGTTGCTCTAATTCCAATTTATATACACTGAGATAAACACTTGTGTGGATAACTAAAGTGTAAATGAACACTTGTCAGTGTTCAGTAATAACCTACATGAAGACAGAAACATTAATTGATCTGTATATTTCGATCCCTTTCTGGGATCCTCTTAATGTAAATATTCTGTAAATTAGCGTTAGGAAGAAATGTCTCCTGACGCTGGTCTTAGTTATATGATGACCCACAGCTGCAGCTTTTAGTCATCTGACCGAAGCCTTCCACTGGCTTACCCCTCCAGCCCTTTAAAAATTATCGTTATGATTATAACAATTTCTTATAAGTATCTAAATCTCCCTGGATGTTTAATGTTAACATTGCTCTGAGAATTTAAATATATCTTACAAGACTACTGAGATATAAAGTTATTATTGCCATTAAAACTGAATCTAATCATATTGAAATTCATTACTACAATAAATTTACGAAGGTCTTTGATGAGGTAGTTACATCAGTGAGGAAGCTGCAGCTAACTGAATGGAGACGTCAGTGTTAAGTGGCTCAGTAGGTTATGAGAGTGTTTATAACCCCTGGCCGTCCAGGTAATTACTTTTAATAGAGGATAACCAGGCAGCCCTCAGGGGCGACTCAACATGTTAGTTTCTTGTGTGTGCAACGCGTGTCCTGCAGAGGCTACCACATTATCTTAGTCTACCCGAGAACGTCTCTGTGTCATATTTTGTACCACGAATTTTTATACTAATGTATTTGTAATTTACATTTTTTTGAGTTTATTTGCATAAGTTTTGAATAACATTTTATATTTGTTGTTTTTTGGTATATACACTAACTGCCCCCTTCAAGGCAGGCGAAATTGCTGACCTGAAGAATGTACAAAGAACATTCACGGCTCACATAAGTACGATAAAGCACCTAAATTACTGGGAACGGTTGAAGTCCCTTGATATGTATTCCCTGGAACGCAAGCGAGAGAGATACATGATAATATACACTTGTAAAATGCTAGAGGGATTAGTACCAAACTTGCACACGACAATCACCCCCTATGAAAGCAAAAGACTCGGCAGGAGATGCAACATTCCCCCAATGAAAAACAGGGGTGCCACGAGTACATTGAGAGAAAACACAGTAAGTGTCCGGGGCCCAAGACTGTTCAGCTGCTTCCCAGCATACGTAAGGGGGATTAACAATATACCTCTGGCTGTCCTCAAGAAGGCACTGGACAGGTACCTAAAATCAGTTACTGAACAGCCGGGCTGTGGTTCGTACGTCAGTTTGCATGCTGCTGCTGCTGCTGCTGCTGCTGCTGCTGCTGCTGCTGCTGCTGCTGCTGCTGCTGCTGCTTCTGCTGCTGCTGCTGCTGCTGCTGCTGCTGCTGCTGCTTCTGCTGCCGCCGCCGCCGCCGCCGCCGCCGCCGCCGCCGCCGCCGCCGCCGCCATTACCCTCACTTCCTCTTCCACTATCTCTACTTCCTTTTAATTTTTATAGGTGTCTCCCGTCCCAGCTCTCCTCTCGTGTAAATAGTCTTCCTTACCTTCGTGTGTTAGTGTGTGTCTAGTTAATGGTTCAGGTCGGTCCCATATGTCGCCATAAGTTTGATCTATGTGCGGGTTATTTACACTTGTCCTGTCACGTGACCAACGTTAAAGCAATAATTTTGACTTGGTATCAGTAGTAAACTTTGACTTGGTATCAGTAGTAAACTTTGACTTGGTATCAGTAGTAAACTTTGAGTCGGTATCACTGTACCAAATCATGTCACTAGTTCAGCTGAGGTAGCTGCTGTGTTAGGCTAGGTGAGGTTTGTTAGGTAGTAGATCAACCAGGCTGTGATGGATATGTGGGGTCACGGGCCTTCAGCAGCAACATCCTGGGTGACCAGGCTAGCACCAGACGAGCCTGGCCCATGGCCGGGCTCCGAGAGTACTAAGACTCAAAGCTCATCAAAGGTGTTTCGTGACGCAGGTCTTCGCAATATGATGACCCACAGCTGGAGCTTTTGGTCATCTGACCGAGGCCTTACGCTGGCTTACCCCTCCACCATATTTTATATATTGGCGAGAAGCGAATCTTAATTAAAGCAGCCATTATGTAATATATTTTTACTGACGATAATCTTGAGATTTTATTAGTGACCAGAAGTGAATGTGAAAAAGCCAGACCATATTTACGATAAACTAGAGGATTGTGACGGCGTTTGACGTCATCGTACAAACAAAGTGGGATTACGGAAGATAAAAAAAGAGTTTCAATAGGAAGAGGAGAGAGAGAGAGAGAGATGGAAGGAGGGATGAGCCTCCGAGTCAACACAATTCTTGCATGAATTGTTGTGGCCCGCTTTGTCCGCCCAGGAAAAAAAAACGCAAATAGAATTTCCGACCGGCGTATGAGGGTGGCGATTTCATTATCCTCCAAAATACAGCTGGATAAAACGCCAGAGGGGACGTCAGTAGTGGGGTGGGCACGACAGTTACTGCTACTGCCTGGGGTATACTATAGTTTACCCTTCAGTGCTCGCCGGGGAATACTTGACTTTACCATCAACCATTCTACACCGTTGCTGTCTCGACCATCTCGTACTTCCCCACACTTCATTTATTTTAGATTACCTTAACTTGTATACAGATACAAGAATACATCGGATACCTGCAGGACATATATACCGAGAGGTACAAGAATACATCGGATACCTGCAGGACATATATACCGAGAGGTACAAGAATACATCGGATACCTGCAGGACATATATACCGAGAGGTACAAGAATACATCGGATACCTGCAGGACATATATACCGAGAGGTACAAGAATACATCGGATACCTGCAGGACATATATACCGAGAGGTACAAGAATACATCGGATACCTGCAGGACATATATACCGAGAGGTACAAGAATACATCGGATACCTGCAGGACATATATACCGAGAGGTACAAGAATACATCGGATACCTGCAGGACATATATACCGAGAGGTACAAGAATACATCGGATACCTGCAGGACATATATACCGAGAGGTACAAGAATACATCGGATACCTGCAGGACATATATACCGAGAGGTACAAGAATACATCGGATACCTGCAGGACATATATACCGAGAGGTACAAGAATACATCGGATACCTGCAGGACATATATACCGAGAGGTACAAGAATACATCGGATACCTGCAGGACATATATACCGAGAGGTACAAGAATACATCGGATACCTGCAGGACATATATACCGAGAGGTACAAGAATACATCGGATACCTGCAGGACATATATACCGAGAGGTACAAGAATACATCGGATACCTGCAGGACATATATACCGAGAGGTACAAGAATACATCGGATACCTGCAGGACATATATACCGAGAGGTACAAGAATACATCGGATACCTGCAGGACATATATACCGAGAGGTACAAGAATACATCGGATACCTGCAGGACATATATACCGAGAGGTACAAGAATACATCGGATACCTGCAGGACATATATACCGAGAGGTACAAGAATACATCGGATACCTGCAGGACATATATACCGAGAGGTACAAGAATACATCGGATACCTGCAGGACATATAAACCGAGAGGTACAAGAATACATCGGATACCTGCAGGACATATATACCGAGAGGTACAAGAATACATCGGATACCTGCAGGACATATATACCGAGAGGTACAAGAATACATCGGATACCTGCAGGACATATATACCGAGAGGTACAAGAATACATCGGATACCTGCAGGACATATATACCGAGAGGTACAAGAATACATCGGATACCTGCAGGACATATATACCGAGAGGTACAAGAATACATCGGATACCTGCAGGACATATATACCGAGAGGTACAAGAATACATCGGATACCTGCAGGACATATATACCGAGAGGTACAAGAATACATCGGATACCTGCAGGACATATATACCGAGAGGTACAAGAATACATCGGATACCTGCAGGACATATATACCGAGAGGTACAAGAATACATCGGATACCTGCAGGACATATATACCGAGAGGTACAAGAATACATCGGATACCTGCAGGACATATATACCGAGAGGTACAAGAATACATCGGATACCTGCAGGACATATATACCGAGAGGTACAAGAATACATCGGATACCTGCAGGACATATATACCGAGAGGTACAAGAATACATCGGATACCTGCAGGACATATATACCGAGAGGTACAAGAATACATCGGATACCTGCAGGACATATATACCGAGAGGTACAAGAATACATCGGATACCTGCAGGACATATATACCGAGAGGTACAAGAATACATCGGATACCTGCAGGACATATATACCGAGATGTACAAGAATACATCAAATACCTGCAGGACATATATACCGAGAGGTACAAGAATACATCGGATACCTGCAGGGCATATATACCGAGAGGTACAAGAATACATCGGATACCTGCAGGGCATATATACCGAGAGGTACAAGAATACATCGGATACCTGCAGGGCATATATACCGAGAGGTACAAGAATACATCGGATACCTGCAGGGCATATATACCGAGAGGTACAAGAATACATCGGATACCTGCAGGACATATATACCGAGAGGTACAAGAATACATCGGATACCTGCAGGGCATATATACCGAGAGGTACAAGAATACATCGGATACCTGCAGGGCATATATACCGAGAGGTACAAGAATACATCGGATACCTGCAGGACATATATACCGAGAGGTACAAGAATACATCGGATACCTGCAGGACATATATACCGAGATGTACAAGAATACATCAGATACCTGCAGGACATATATACCGAGAGGTACAAGAATACATCGGATACCTGCAGGACATATATACCGAGAGGTACAAGAATACATCGGATACCTGCAGGACATATATACCGAGAGGTACAAGAATACATCGGATACCTGCAGGACATATATACCGAGAGGTACAAGAATACATCGGATACCTGCAGGACATATATACCGAGAGGTACAAGAATACATCGGATACCTGCAGGACATATATACCGAGAGGTACAAGAATACATCGGATACCTGCAGGACATATATACCGAGAGGTACAAGAATACATCGGATACCTGCAGGACATATATACCGAGAGGTACAAGAATACATCGGATACCTGCAGGACATATATACCGAGAGGTACAAGAATACATCGGATACCTGCAGGACATATATACCGAGAGGTACAAGAATACATCGGATACCTGCAGGACATATATACCGAGAGGTACAAGAATACATCGGATACCTGCAGGACATATATACCGAGAGGTACAAGAATACATCGGATACCTGCAGGACATATATACCGAGAGGTACAAGAATACATCGGATACCTGCAGGACATATATACCGAGAGGTACAAGAATACATCGGATACCTGCAGGACATATATACCGAGAGGTACAAGAATACATCGGATACCTGCAGGACATATATACCGAGAGGTACAAGAATACATCGGATACCTGCAGGACATATATACCGAGAGGTACAAGAATACATCGGATACCTGCAGGACATATATACCGAGAGGTACAAGAATACATCGGATACCTGCAGGACATATATACCGAGAGGTACAAGAATACATCGGATACCTGCAGGACATATATACCGAGAGGTACAAGAATACATCGGATACCTGCAGGACATATATACCGAGAGGTACAAGAATACATCGGATACCTGCAGGACATATATACCGAGAGGTACAAGAATACATCGGATACCTGCAGGACATATATACCGAGAGGTACAAGAATACATCGGATACCTGCAGGACATATATACCGAAAGGTACAAGAATACATCGGATACCTGCAGGACATATATACCGAGAGGTACAAGAATACATCGGATACCTGCAGGACATATATACCGAGATGTACAAGAATACATCAAATACCTGCAGGACATATATACCGAGAGGTACAAGAATACATCGGATACCTGCAGGGCATATATACCGAGAGGTACAAGAATACATCGGATACCTGCAGGGCATATATACCGAGAGGTACAAGAATACATCGGATACCTGCAGGGCATATATACCGAGAGGTACAAGAATACATCGGATACCTGCAGGACATATATACCGAGAGGTACAAGAATACATCGGATACCTGCAGGGCATATATACCGAGAGGTACAAGAATACATCGGATACCTGCAGGGCATATATACCGAGAGGTACAAGAATACATCGGATACCTGCAGGACATATATACCGAGAGGTACAAGAATACATCGGATACCTGCAGGGCATATATACCGAGAGGTACAAGAATACATCGGATACCTGCAGGGCATATATACCGAGAGGTACAAGAATACATCGGATACCTGCAGGACATATATACCGAGAGGTACAAGAATACATCGGATACCTGCAGGACATATATACCGAGATGTACAAGAATACATCAGATACCTGCAGGACATATATACCGAGAGGTACAAGAATACATCAGATACCTGCAGGACATATATACCGAGAGGTACAAGAATACATCGGATACCTGCAGGACATATATACCGAGAGGTACAAGAATACATCGGATACCTGCAGGACATATATACCGAGATGTACAAGAATACATCAGATACCTGCAGGACATATATACCGAGAGGTACAAGAATACATCAGATACCTGCAGGACATATATACCGAGAGGTACAAGAATACATCGGATACCTGCAGGACATATATACCGAGAGGTACAAGAATACATCGGATACCTGCAGGACATATATACCGAGAGGTACAAGAATACATCGGATACCTGCAGGACATATATACCGAGAGGTACAAGAATACATCGGATACCTGCAGGACATATATACCGAGATGTACAAGAATACATCAAATACCTGCAGGACATATATACCGAGAGGTACAAGAATACATCAGATACCTGCAGGACATATATACCGAGAGGTACAAGAATACATCGGATACCTGCAGGACATATATACCGAGATGTACAAGAATACATCAGATACCTGCAGGACATATATACCGAGAGGTACAAGAATACATCAGATACCTGCAGGACATATATACCGAGAGGTACAAGAATACATCGGATACCTGCAGGACATATATACCGAGATGTACAAGAATACATCGGATACCTGCAGGACATATATACCGAGATGTACAAGAATACATCGGATACCTGCAGGACATATATACCGAGATGTACAAGAATACATCAGATACCTGCAGGACATATATACCGAGATGTACAAGAATACATCAGATACCTGCAGGACATATATACCGAGATGTACAAGAATACATCGGATACCTGCAGGACATATATACCGAGATGTACAAGAATACATCAGATACCTGCAGGACATATACCGAGAAATATAAGAATACATCGGATACCTGCAGGCCATATATACCGAGAAATATAAGAATACATCGGATACCTGCAGGACATATATACCGAGAGATACAAGAATACATCGGATACCTGCAGGACATATATACCGAGAGATACAAGAATACATCGGATACCTGCAGGACATATATACCGAGAGACACAAGAATACATCAGATACCTGCAGGACATATATACCGAGAGATACAAGAATGCATCAGATACCTGCAGGACATATATACCGAGCGGTACAAGAATACATCAGATACCTGCAGGACATATATACCGAGAGATACAAGAATACATCAGATACCTGCAGGACATATATACCGAGAGATACAAGAATACATCAGATACCTGCAGGACATATATACCGAGAGATATAAGAATACATCATATACCTGCAGGACATATATACCGAGAGATACAAGAATACATCAGATACCGGTGTATGTTTTCAGCGTGTGTATGTATGTATATGTGTGTATATATACATTATATATATATATATATATATATATATATTATATATAATATATATTATATATATATATATATATATATATATATATATATATATATATATATATATATATATATATATTATATATATATATATATATATATATATATATATATATATATATATATATATATATATATATATATATATATATTATATATATACATACATACACACACACACACACACACACACACACACACACACACACACACACACACACACACACACACACACACACACACACACACACACACACACACACACATACACACACACACGTTTATGTTAGGCCCATATTGGAGTATGCGGCACCAGTTTGGAACCCACACCTAGCCAAGCACGTGAAGAAACTAGAGAAAGTGCAAAGGTTTGCAACAAGACTAGTCCCAGAGCTAAGAGGTATGTCCTACGAGGAGAGGTTAAGGGAAATCAACCTGACGACACTGGAGGACAGGAGAGATAGGGGGGACATGATAACGACATACAAAATACTGAGAGGAATTGACAAGGTGGACAAAGACAGGATGTTCCAGAGATTGGACACAGTAACAAGGGGACACAGTTGGAAGCTGAAGACACAGATGAATCACAGGGATGTTAGGAAGTCTTTCTTCAGCCACAGAGTAGTCAGTAAGTGGAATAGTTTGGGAAGCGATGTAGTGGAGGCAGGATCCATACATAGCTTTAAGCAGAGGTATGATAAAGCTCACGGCTCAGGGAGAGTGACCTAGTAGCGATCAGTGAAGAGGCGGGGCCAGGAGCTCGGACTCGACCCCCGCAACCTCAACTAGGTGAGTACACACACACACACACACACACACACACACACACACACATGTCCTATGAAGAAAGATTAAGGGAAATCGGCCTGACGACACTGGAGGACAGGAGGGTCAGGGGAGACATGATAACGACATATAAAATACTGCGTGGAATAGACAAGGTGGACAAGGACAGGATGTTCCAGGGAGGGGACACAGAAACAAGAGGCCACAATTGGAAGTTGAAGACACAAATGAGTCAGAGAGATAGTAGGAAGTATTTCTTCAGTCATAGAGTTGTAAGGCAGTGGAATAGCCTAGAAAATGACGTAGTGGAGGCAGGAACCATACACAGTTTTAAGACGAGGTTTGATAAAGCTCATGGAGCGGGGAGAGAGAGGGTCTAGTAGCAACCGGTGAAGAGGCGGGGCCAGGAGCTAGGACTCGACCCCTGCAACCACAAATAGGTGAGCACAAATAGGTGAGTACACACATACACACACACACACACACATACACACACACACACACACACACACACACATACACACACACACACACACACACACACACACACACACACACACACACACACACACACACACACACACACACACACACACACACACACACAAAATAAATATATAAAACACCAATATAATTTTCTGAGCCTTGCAATATGCTAGCTCCATCAAGGCGGCTGGGAAAAATAACATTTAAATGGTATAGCCATGGAAGAGAGGGAGACGGAGGTTCGAGCCTTCACCCGGCTAATGCGCATCCGAGTTGAAAACTTCAAATAAGGTTTAATGAATTTGAAAAATGTGTCGGGATCGTCAGTATTTTTGTAAATGATGGTAAACTGGAGGGAGTTAGCACATCTTGGGTTATAATGGAGTTTACCCTTATAATGAAGGTAGCTGGTACCAGATAGACGGCACTGGTAATGTACCACCACACTCCATCATGTGTTGGTGTGTTGGAGGAGGAGGAGCACAAGAAGGGAAGCAGGAAGAGGAGGCGGGAAACCAGTACTAGGGGGGGATAATAATAGTAATGGTAATAATACTTACAAGAACCCATATCGGAAGCTTTTACCTATCTCTACCACCCCTTCCTTACCTGCCCTAGCCTACCTATTTCTTGCCCTACTTGCCCTTACCTACCTATTTCTTGCCATACCTGCCCTTACCTACCTATTTCTTGCCATACCTGCCCTTACCTACCTATTTCTTGCCCTACCTGCCCTTACCTACCTATTTCTTGCCATACCTGCCATTACCTACCTATTACCGACCTATTTCTTGCCCTACCTGCCCTAGCCTATCTATTTCTTGCCCTACCTGCCATTACCTACCTATTTCCTGCCCTTACCTTCCTATTTCTTGCCCTATTTGCCCTTATCTACCCTTCCTTGCCCCTACCTGCTTTTTTTCTCCCCTCAGCCCTAAAGCTCCATCACCCACCGGGCCAAACTGAGGCATAAAACTTGATACGGTGCCTACGTCCACAGCATCAATGATCACCACCATCTCTCTGGTGATCGTAGTGTACCTGACGACCCAGGGACTTACTTCCACCCTAGATGGGTCCATTACCACCCTAATTGGGTCTGCTATGACCCTAGTTGGGTCTGTTACAAACCTAATAGGATCTAGTTCGACCCTAATAGATGTACTATGACTTTCGGAGGATCTAGTACGACCCTAGTAGATCTAGTACTACATAGAAGGATCTAGTATGTCCCTAATGTAACTACTACGACCCTGGAGTGTACCTGGAGAGGGTTCCGGGGGTCATCGCCCCGCGGCCTGGTCTGAGATCAGGCCTCGGGGTGGATTAACCACGTAAACTAACGTACGAACCACAGCCCGGCTAGTCCAGCACCTTCTTGAAGACAGCCAGAGGTCTATTGGTAATCCCCCTTATGTATGCTGGGAGGCAGTTGAATAGTCTTGGGCCCCTGACACTTATTGTGTTGTCTCTTAGCGTACTCGTGGCGCCTCTGCTTTTCATTGGGGGGATGTTGCATGTCTGGTAGGTCTAGTACGACCCTACTAGATCTAGTACGATCCTAGGGGAAATAAAGGATAGCCCCCTAGTACCTTAGATCAAGATCCCTGCAGAGGCATCAAGGCACGCCTTTGAAGGGAGGTGGCACAGGGGTGCCAGCCATGGGAGGGTAGTGCCAACAATAACAGGAGGGAGGAAGGCGCAGTGCTGGCGATAACAGGTGATATGTACACAGTGTCGTCCCCTATAGCCATTCACAGTCCCACCAGGGCGAGGAATGGTGGTTGGTGGTGCTGTATCTGTGAGAGAGGGAGAGAGTGAGAGAGGGGGAGAGAGAGAGGTAGGTAACAGCTCTTAGGTTGTAAATAAAGTTAAGGATCCTTTACCTAACCGTGTAAAAACCCTGTGTAAAAGAGAGAGAGAGAGAATCAGAGAGGAGACAGCAGCAAGTGTGTGTGTGTGTGTCACACAGTAAAGAGGGTTAAAACCCTGGTTGGCCCACCATGAATGAAGCGCTGCTCCACGGTTAATAATCTCACTTCATATATTCACCGCCTGGTTGATGCTGCTGGCGGATTAGTGATGCTGTTGACATCTCGCAATAGTGATGATCTCCAGGACCCACCACTGGTGATGCTCTCGAGTCTTGAAGATCTGAAGACTCCTTTTAGCATTTATTCCACACACACATTATGTATATATATATATATATATATATATATATATATATATATATATATATATATATATATATATATATATATATATATATATATATATAATATATATATATTTTTTATTCAACAAACCAGCCGTATCCCACCAAGGCAGGGTGGCCCAAAAAGAAAAACGAAAGTTTCTCTTTTTAAATTTAGTAATTTATACGGGAGAAGGGGTTACTAGCCCCTTGCTCCCGGCATTTTAGTCGCCTCTTACAACACGCATGGCTTACGGAGGAAGAATTCTGTTCCATTTCCCCATGGAGATAAGAGGAAATAAACAACAACAAGAACTAAAAAGAAAATAGAAGAAAACCCAGAGGTGTGTGTATGTATATGCTTGTACATGTATGTGTAGTGTGACCTAAGTGTAAGTAGAAGTAGCAAGACGTACCTGAAATCTTGCATGTTCATGAGACAGAAAAAAAAGGACACCAGCAATCCTACCATCATGTAAAACAATTACAGGCTTTCGTTTTACACTCACTTGGCAGGACGGTAGTACCTCCCTGGGCGGTTGCTGTCTACCAACCTACTACCTATATATATATATATATATATATATATATATATATATATATATATATATATATGTATATATATATATATATAAATATATATATAAATATATATATATATGTATATATATATAAATATATATATATATATATATATATATATATATATATATATATATATATATATATATATATATATATATATATATATATATATATATATATATATATATATATATATATATATACATACATATATATACATATATGTGTGATCTTATTAAAACAAAATGTAACTGACCATGGGGGGAGGGGGAGCAGCTGAGGAGGTCTTGATCCCAGGTACTGGAGCTAGCCCCTCTCATTGCTCTAATCAAAATTTGATCACGCCCCTTAGATCAAGAGGCTTTCACCTCCATCGAGACGTCGGCCGAGGCTACAAAATTTCAGTGTTGTATATACCTGTATAATACAGTATACTTTCAATGTTGTATATTCTTGTTGTTAGGTAAGACACATATGCAACAATTAGGTATCTTTATTTCGAAACGTTTCGCCTACACAGTAGGCTTCTTCAGTCGAGTACAGAAAAGTTGATAGAAGCAGAAGAGACTTGAAGACGATGTAATCAGTCCATCACCCTTAAAGTTTTGAGGTGGTCAGTCCCTCAGTCTGGAGAAGAGCATTGTTCCATAGTATGAAACAATATGGAGATGAAGTGGCAGGATGGAGCCTTATATAGCGCCAGGAGGTGAGACGTAGGTCACTAGTAGAACGCAGATGTTGGGAGGTCAGGTCCCTCTCAAATCCAGCCGTTCTCACTAGTAGAGGTTGTCGAAGTTGATTGCAGGTCTGTACCAAGATACCCTTGTGTTGCAGTGTCTGACAGATTGAACATTAAAATGGTATAAAATACCTGTCGGTATTTTATACCATTTTAATGTTGTATATTCTTGTATGATATATACTTTTTTTTTGTATATTCTTGTATGATACAGTATACTCTCAGTATACTGTATCGTGTATGATATGGTATACTCTCAGGGTTGTATATCCCTGTATGATATATACCTACAATGTTGTATATTCGTGTATGATATACGACACTGATGGTTCAGGCTTGGAGAGGCTGCGGGCTTGCTACACCGGACCGTAATATTACCATCTGGCTGAGAGGTAAGCCGGATGTGCCAGCTGGTACCTGCTACAGCTGGTGCCTCTCTCCATGCTGGGCTAGGGATCTTGATCCAGGGAGTTGGTTGCAAGGGTCGAGTCACAGATCCTGTCTCCTGCCTCTTTGCTGGTAGCTATGAGGTCCACTCTCCCCCTGTTCAACCATCCTGATCCATTCTTAGCCATCCTTACTTATCCGGAACCATCCTTAGCCATCCACAACCATCCACAACCTTCCTCAGCCTTCCACAACCTTCCACAACCATCCACAACCATCCACAACCTTCCACAATCTTCCACAACCATCCACAACCATCCACAACCTTCCACATCCGTCCACAACTATCCACAACCATCCACAACCATTAACAACCCTCTACAGCCATCCACAACCATCAAGAACCATCCACAACCGTCCAACATGTTCCTGAACTTAGCAGTACGACTCACAGTCCAGGTACCTAAAATTGGAAAAGTACTCGGTGAGCCATACATCTCGTTCCTAGAATTGATTAACTCACAAAATTATTTCACAGACGTCGTGAGGGGTTTATATATATATATATATATATATATATATATATATATATATATATATATATATATATATATATATATATATATATATATATATATATATATATATATATATATATATATATATATATATATATATATATATATATATATATATATATATATATATATGGAAAACAACCACTGTGAAAGAATAGAGAAATTCCAAGCGCTTTCGTGACTACTCACAAAAATGTTCCTTAATAATGTGAGTAGTCACGAAAGCGCTTGGAATTTCTCTATTCTTTCACAGTGGTTATTTTGCATATTCTGAAATCACCTGTTTACTGTGATCTTATTGCTGGACAGGCTACAAGCCTGGTCCAGCAACTGACTCCTCGAATTTAACCCCGCCAAATGCAAAGTCGTGAAGATCAGGGAAGGGCAAAGAAGACCGCAGACAGAGTGTAGTCTAGGTGGCCAAAGACTGCAAACCTCACTCAAGGAAAAAGATCTGGGGGTGAGTGCAACACCGAACACATCTCCTGAGGCGCACATCAACCAGATAACTGCTGCAGCATACGGGCGCCTGGCAAACCTAAGGATAGCGTTCCGATACCTCGGGTTATTTGTGTATCGTTCCAGTCACGGTATTGTGCCTTTTTTTGTTATTTAGTAAGGAATCGTTCAAGACACTGTACACCATATATGTCAGGCTCATACTGGAGTATGCAGCACCAGTATGGAATCCACACCTGGTCAGACACGTCAAGAAATTAGAGAATGTGCAAATGTTTGCAACAAGACTAGTCCCAGAGCTAAGGGGATTGTCCTACGAAGAAAGGTTGAGGGAGATTGGCCTGACGACAGTGGAGGACAGGAGGGTTAGAGGAGACATGATAACGACATAGAGAATTCTGCGAGGAATCGACAAGGTGGACAGAGATAGGATGTTCCAGAGATGGGACACAGAAACAAGGGGTCACAATTGGAAGTTGAAGATTCAGATGAGTCAAAGAGATATTAAGAAGTATTTCTTTAGTCATAAAGTTGTCAGGAAGTGAAGTAGTCTGGCAAGTGACATAGTGGAGGCAGGAACCATACATAGTTTTAAGACGAGGTATGATAAAGCTCATGGAGCAGGGAGAGAGAGGACCTAGTAGCGATCAGTGAAGAGGCGGGGCCAGGAGCTATGTATCGACCCGTGCAACCATAAATAGGTGAATACACACAAGGAGTGTACACAGGTGTACACACACAGGGTGTGTACATAAACAGGGGTACACACTCGCAGGGTGTAGACACGGGGTGCGCACACACACGGTGTGTACATAAACAGGGGGTACACACTCACAGGGTGTACACACAGGAGTGTACACACGGGGTGCACACACAGGGTGTACACACCATGTGTTTCAACGTGATATAAACGGTCAGTGATGGTAAACAAGCAATTCGGTATAGAGCTCCACCCAGTGTCTGTCCGATGAGCAGTGAAGGGTGAGTGGGAAGCCAGCCATCCAGACGACCAGTGAAGGGTGAGTGGGAAGCCAGCCATCCAGACGACCAGTGAAGGGTGAGTGGGAAGCCAGCCATCCAGACGACCAGTGAAGGGTGAGTGGGAAGCCAGCCATCCAGACGACCAGTGAAGGGTGAGTGGGAAGCCAGCCATCCAGACGACCAGTGAAGGGTGAGTGAGAAGCCAGCCATCCAGACGACCAGTGAAGGGTGAGTGGGAAGCCAGCCATCCAGACGACCAGTGAAGGGTGAGTGGGAAGCCAGCCATCCAGACGACCAGTGAAGGGTGAGTGGGAAGCCAGCCATCCAGACGACCAGTGAAGGGTGAGTGGGAAGCCAGCCATCCAGACGACCAGTGAAGGGTGAGTGGGAAGCCAGCCATCCAGACGACCAGTGAAGGGTGAGTGGGAAGCCAGCCATCCAGACGACCAGTGAAGGGTGAGTGGGAAGCCAGCCATCCAGACGACCAGTGAAGGGTGAGTGGGAAGCCAGCCATCCAGACGACCAGTGAAGGGTGAGTGGGAAGCCAGCCATCCAGACGACCAGTGAAGGGTGAGTGGGAAGCCAGCCATCCAGACGACCAGTGAAGGGTGAGTGGGAAGCCAGCCATCCAGACGACCAGTGAAGGGTGAGTGGGAAGCCAGCCATCCAGACGACCAGTGAAGGGTGAGTGGGAAGCCAGCCATCCAGACGACCAGTGAAGGGTGAGTGAGAAGCCAGCCATCCAGACGACCAGTGAAGGGTGAGTGGGAAGCCAGTCATCCAGACGACCAGTGAAGGGTGAGTGGGGAAGCCAGTCATCCAGACGACCAGTGAAGGTGAGTGGGGAAGCCAGTCATCCAGACGACCAGTGAAGGGTGAATGGTCTTGGGAGTCTAGAAAATGTATTTGGACCAAGACTCTTAAAAAACGTGTTGGAACTCCACTGAATTTAGAGAAGCAGGGAACCTCCCACATGTTATTATTACTATGATTATTATTATGATCATTGCCATTTTTATTATTATTATTATTAATATTACTATTGTATATACAGTGAGAGCCATACACCTGGTGTGTACCACCTGGTGTGTACAACCTGGTGTGCACCACCGTGTAAGGATACCTGCCTAGTACTGGACATACGGTGAGAGCCATACACCTGGTATGTACCACCTGGTGTGTACCACCTGGTGTGTACCACCGTGTAAGGATACCTGCCATTTACCTGGCCATTTAATAACCTTCAATTCACTCCAGTAACAAAAATTCCCAGAATTCTTTACTTACATTTTGTTAAAGCAATTTTAAATGGGGAATAAAATAGCGAGATGGAAATTTTCCGGGAAGAAAAAAACCAGCGAAATAATTAATGGGTTGTAGTGGGTTTTTTGTGTCAGTCTGTAAATTGCTGGGTTTGTGGGTTTTAATAAAAGTCTAAGTTGTTGGAGGGGAAACTCCTAAGTTGGGCTGGTTTCTAAGTTGTCTCCTGAAGTATGTATATAGTGTATTGACTGACATACGCATACATATGTAGGATCCATACATAGCTTTAAGTTGAGGTACGATAGGGTTCTTGGAGCAGGGAGAGGGTGGACCTAGTAGTAGCGATCAGTGAAGAGGCGCGGGCCAGGAGCTGTGAGTCGACCCCTACAACCACATATAGGTGAGTACACAGTGTTTGTGGAGAGTAGTCTACAACACTGTGTTGAATGATACAGTGTTGCTGGTTCACAACACTGTGGTGAGTGATACAGTGTTGCTGGTTCACAACACTGTGTTGAATGATACAGTGTTGCTGGTTCACAACACTGTGTTGAATGATACAGTGTTGCTGGTTCACAACACTGTGTTGAATGATACAGTGTTACTGGTTCACAACACTGTGTTGAATGATACAGTGTTGCTGGTTCACAACACTGTGTTGAATGATACAGTGTTGCTGGTTCACAACACTGTGTTGAATGATACAGTGTTGCTGGTTCACAACACTGTGCTGAGTGATACAGTGTTGCTGGTTCACAACACTGTGTTGAGTGATACAGTGTTGCTGGTTCACAACACTGTGTTGAGTGATACAGTGTTGCTGGTTCACAACACTGTGTTGAATGATACAGTGTTACTGGTTCACAACACTGTGTTGAATAATACAGTGTTACTGGTTCACAACACTGTGTTGAATGATACAGTGTTACTGGTTCACAACACTGTGTTGAATAATACAGTGTTACTGGTTCACAACACTGTGTTGAATGATACAGTGTTACTGGTTCACAACACTGTGTTGAATAATACAGTGTTACTGGTTCACAACACTGTGTTGAATGATACAGTGTTACTGGTTCACAACACTGTGTTGAATGATCCACACAGTGTTAGGGGAGACTGGTGGCGCCTCTGGAGGACGTCAGGTGGACTAAACTCTTCAGATTTAAGTTCTAAATTGAAGACGTGACCTGTGTGTGTGTGTGTGTGTGTGTGTGTGTGTGTGTGTGTGTGTGTGTGTGTGGTACGAATCAAGAAGAAGGGGAATAGTAAGAATAACAATAAACAAGAATAAAGCCAATGTTGATAATAATTACATTGATATTGTCAACCCAGGAAAGATTAATACTCGCCACAGGATTGAACCCGGGTCTTTCAGTTGTGACCCAGGAGCCGCCAGTACCTGGAGTGGGGACCATCCTGCCTGGGGGCTCACCTAATGGTGTCTATTAAGGCGGATATGTAACATTGTGTCATCAGTTAATGGGGGTCATAACTTGGTTATCTGATGGTGATGCTGCTGCAGCATCCTCTTATCCTCCATCCCATCTACCTGAATAGAGATGGAGGCGGGGAGATGAGAGGGAGCACACAGGAGGAATTGTAGCCACTGTCTCTTCGTTAGCCATCAAATATTTGGTTTAGAAGATGCTAGATAGGACTGGAACAGTGCAGGAAGTTGGGGTGATTCTGGTGAGGCGCATGTTGGTCAGACAGGAAGCAAATTAAACCATTTAGGGTGAATATGACATAATGTGAAGGGTGTGATTTTTACTGTGATTCTCTAAATTGTTCAAGTTCTGGTGGACATAATACACACTGGTTGTATTATTTAGATACTAACAGTACACTCTGCATTACACACTGAACTAGCACCTTGGTGTAGATAAATAATGAGTGGTGGTTGTATACAGAAATTTGTTGGAATTCATCAGTCGATCTTGATGAATTGGAGTATTTATTTTAATTCCACACTATTTGGAGATCTGACCCGCTGACGTGGTTGTCTTGCTGGATGTCAGCTGCCATAGTTTGGTGGTGGGCGTGGCGTCTCTCAGGTGCATGATATACGTAGGTGTCGCTGCTTCGAGGCTGCAGTGGTCCAGGCTTCCGACGCTGTGCTCCACAAACTGTGGTAGTTTCGGCATCTGAGGAGGCTGGCTAAGGCGATATTCTCTCGCCACACACACACACACACACACACACACACACACACACACACACACACACACACACACACACACACACACACACACACACACACACGCACACACACTCACACACGCGCGCACACACAATAGGCCTAGTGTCTAATCGACATGTGCCTAGGACAAAATGGTAACTAACTTGCAAACACACACACACACACACAACTTGAGCATCTGACCCTACCTGTGGAACCACATATCACTAATAATAATAATAACAATCATCATTATCATCATCGCCATCATCATCAAAGCAAAAAATCTATGCCAGGCATAAAAGAGCAGAAATGAGAGGTTGCCATGGTGATGTTATTGCCAGTCTCAGAAATGAGAGTGACGTCAACATCACTATGGCAACATCTTCCTCACTCAACAAGCAAACTCTGCCTTAATATATATATATATATATATATATATATATATATATATATATATATATATATATATATATATATATATATATATATATATATATATATGATGTATATAATTGGTAGTGGATAATTTTCGTTGCCTTCCGTGATATAATTTATAGTGTTAAGTGTTCAATAAATTATAGAAGTGTTTAGTTTTTATAGTGTGAGGCAGGTGAGGATAAATCACAATATACTTCATTAATCTGATGATGGAGTGAACGAAACATTTTGGCAAAATCATTCTTTTTGTTAATGTTTGGTTTATGTGTGTGTGTGTGTGTGTTGCACACTGAGAGGTGTATATCTCTCGGTATATATATACTGAGGTGTATATCTCGGTATATACACCCTGAGAGGTGTATATCTCTCGGTATATACACCCTGAGAGGTGTATATCTCTCGGTATATATATACACTGAGGTGTATATCTCTCGGTATATATATACACTGAGAGGTGTATATCTCTCGGTATATCTCTCGGTATATATATATATATATATATATATATATATATATATATATATATATATATATATATATATATATATATATACTGAGAGGTGTATATCTCTCGGTATATACACACTGAGAGGTGTATGTCTCTCGGTATATACACCCTGAGAGGTGTATATCTCGGTATATATATACACTGAGAGGTGTATATCTCTCGGTATATACACACTGAGAGGTGTATATCTCTCGGTATATATATACACTGAGAGGTGTATATCTCTCGGTATATATATACACTGAGAGGTGTATATCTCTCGGTATATACACACTGAGAGGTGTATATCTCTCGGTATATATATATATATACTGAGAGGTGTATATCGGTATATATATACACTGAGAGGTGTATATCTCTCGGTATATATATACACTGAGAGGTGTATGTCTCTCGGTATATATATACACAGGTGTATATCTCGGTATATATATACACTGAGAGGTGTATGTCTCTCGGTATATATATATACACAGAGGTGTATATCTCTCGGTATATATATACACTAAGAGGTGTATGTCTCGGTATATATATACACTGAGAGGTGTATATCTCTCGGTATATACACACTGAGAGGTGTATGTCTTGGTATATACACCCTGAGAGGTGTATATCTCTCGGTATATATATACACTGAGAGGTGTATATCTCGGTATATACACACTGAGAGGTGTATATCTCTCGGTATATATATACACTGAGAGGTGTATGTCTCTCGGTATATATATACACAGGTGTATATCTCGGTATATATATACACTGAGAGGTGTATGTCTCTCGGTATATATATACACTGAGAGGTGTATATCTCTCGGTATATATATACACTAAGAGGTGTATGTCTCGGTATATATATACACTGAGAGGTGTATATCTCTCGGTATATACACACTGAGAGGTGCATGTATCTCGGTATATATATATATACACTGAGAGGTGTATATCTCGGTATATACACACTGAGAGGTGTATATCTCGGTATATACACACTGAGAGGTGTATATCTCTCGGTATATACGCACTGAGAGGTGTATATCTCTCGGTATATATATACACTGAGAGGTGTATATCTCTCGGTATATATATACACTGAGAGGTGTATGTCTCTCGGTATATATATACACTGAGAGGTGTATGTCTCTCGGTATATATATACGCTGAGAGGTGTATATCTCTCGGTATATGTATACACTGAGAGGTGTATGTCTCTCGGTATATACACACTGAGAGGTATATGTCTCGGTATATACACACTGAGAGGTGTATGTCTCGGTATATACACACTGAGAGGTGTATGTCTCGGTATATACACACTGAGAGGTGTATGTCTCTCGGTATATACACACTGAGAGGTGTATATCTCTCAGAATATACACACTGAGAGGTGTATATCTCAGAATATATACTCTGAGAGGTGTATATCTCTCAGAATACACACACTGAGAGGTGTATATCTCTCAGCATATACACACTGAGAGGTGTATATCTCTCAGCATATACACACTGAGAGGTGTATATCTCTCAGCATATACACACTGAGAGGTGTATATCTCTCAGCATATACACACTGAGAGGTGTATATCTCTCAGCATATACACACTGAGAGGTGTATATCTCTCAGAATATACAGACTGAGAGGTGTATATCTCTCAGCATATACACACTGAGAGGTGTATATCTCTCAGAATATACACACTGAGAGGTGTATATCTCTCAGAATATACACACTGAGAGGTGTATATCTCTCAGAATATACAGACTGACATTCTTCATAATTATATCGCACATTAAAATATTCTTGTCGTTACTGACTGTGGTAACACGCAGTCTTAACGAAGCTGGAGTAGTAGTGTGGTCGTGGTAACACGCAGTCTTAACGAAGCTGGAGTAGTAGTGTGGTCTTAAAAAACTCCCATACATCTAACCTGACCCAGCAGACTTGTTCATGGTCTGAGTGTACCTGAGTGGAAGCCTGAGATATAGACGCACCATTGACTTATACCTTAATGTATTGACTAAAGAAGGGCGTGGTTGATGTTTTTTTGTTTCTTGTTCCTTGTATAATAGAGGATGGTACTAAACTCCTTGTTGGGTGTGGGCGTTGTGGGTTTGGCTTCTGGCCAGAGAGCACCCACACCAAGAGTCTAAACCCATTGTCAGGGTTCTCCTGAACCTTCAATTATAGACCCCCCTCACCTTGGGTAATTATGATAGAGTAAGGTAGTGTGAAGTGCCCACCAGGTTTAATGTTTTAAATGTTAGTGTTTAGGGTTGAGTATTGTGCGTGTGTCCAGGCGTCTCAGTCACAGGTGAGAATGTGCTAGAAGAAAGTTACTCTTGTATGTAACAACTGAGATATTCTGGCTAGATGGTGAATGAGAAGTATCCTGCCTACTTAATCAATGAGAAAGTTGTGAATGGGACACTACTATGCCCTGTTGTAGTCTTCCTTCATCTACGACACTCTCCTGTACTCTGAACATTAAAATTTTATAAAATACCGACTGCTATTACTACTACTACTATTACTATTATTACTACTACTGTTGTTACTATTATTACCACTACTATTACTACTACTACTATTACTATTATTACTACTACTACTATTACTACTATTATTATTACTATTACTACTACTACCTCTGTTACTGCTCATACTACTACTATTACTACTACTACTACTACTAATAATAATAATAATGTCAAAAATCAAAGACTTCTTATACCAACCTGTAGTTAAACCTTCCTATAACGTCTTAAATAAGACGTTATACAGAGGTCCATAACGTCTTAGGATCCCGTATATATATAAAAGTCTTAGGAGGGGGGTTCAACACCAACCTTCCACCGCAGTTGTCCTGGTGATATGTTCGGTGTGATGTTGACCTCCGGATCCCTTACCTTCCGACACTGGTTAACGCTCACACCAGGTAGATCCCTCTCACCTCTGAGAGTAACAGGTAGACAGAGGCAGTTTACACTGTAAACAGGGTGATTTACAACGCTTATGTTGTTGAGAATTGGGAATTAATTTGGCGTTAATAGTGATTATTTTTTCTTACGTTAATTTACTGTCAAGGCAGAGATTTACAACGTTTATTTTTAAGTCTAGCAGTGATTTACATCTATTTTCAAGGACAAGGGATTTACAACCTCTTGTTTACAACTCTTATTTTTAAGTCTAGCAGTGATTTACATTCCTTATTTACACTCATGAGTTACAAGAATAAGAGTCACAGAAGTAAGAGTCATTTACACCCCAGATTTACAAGAGTAAGAGCCCCAAAAGTAAGAGTCATTTACACCTCAGATTTACAAGAGTAAGAGCCCCAGAAGTAAGAGTCATTTACACCCAAGAGTTTACACTCGCAAGAAACGATTTACAAGCCAGAGAAGTGAAAGCAAAACTACCAGGATATTTACACCCCACGAGGGGGGGGGCGGTACCTGGCAGGTGATTTACAGCCCCTTGAGTTGCAGTGGTGGCTGGCGATTTACAGTCATTATTTACAAGCAACTCCGGTGATTTACAGGTTTCTTACTATCCCCCCTCCCTCCAGGTCCTTATTAGTGTGTTGTGGGCTCACCTCACACTGGGTTCCTGCATATTCTTGATTAGTCAGGTTGTGGTGGCTAAGCCTTTAGTCAAGACAACATATTGGGGGTTGGGTGGTCATGAGGGTTGATCCGAGGAAGTGGAGGATTATTCCATATCCTCGGCACAAGAGCCCCCTTCACTAGTGTCAGGGGACCTCGCCTTCTCATTGAAGTTTGATATAATTCTATGCCAAACAACAACGTGAGGAGTTGAATGATAGCTCTAGGCCTTTCATGTTGCAATCAACACATCATCAGCAGCTTGCAATGTTGCAGAAATAAGTAGGAAGTCGAGGTAGATTCGTTGCAAGGAAAGACTAGGCCTATTCAATGAGATGTCATCTAACTCAACCTAGAGTCTTTCTCCAACATTGCAAGCTCCTGATGATGTGTTGATTGCAACAGGAAAGGCCTAGAGCTGCCATTCAACTCTCCCCTGCATTTATTTTGCATATATTGTTGATATCAAAATATAGCTTCGTTGAGAGGATTCAGTATAGCCTCGCCCCTGGCTGTCATCTGTCTTATTTAGTAGAGATGATCAGTCCCTCAGGCTTGAGGGACTGACCACCTTAAACATCATCACTAGGATGAGGGACTGACCACCTTAAACATCATCACTAGGATGAGGGACTGACCACCTTAAACATCATCACTAGGATGAGGGACTGACCACCTTAAACATCATCACTAGGATGAGGGACTGACCACCTTAAACATCATCACTAGGATGAGGGACTGACCACCTTAAACATCATCACTAGGATGAGGGACTGACCACCTTAAACATCATCACTAGGATGAGGGACTGACCACCTTAAACATCATCACTAGGATGAGGGACTGACCACCTTAAACATCATCACTAGGATGAGGGACTGACCACCTTAAACATATCACTAGGGTGAGGGACTGACCACCTTAAACATCATCACTAGGATGAGGGACTGACCACCTTAAACATCATCACTAGGATGAGGGACTGACTACCTCAAACATCATCACCAGGATGAGGGACTGACTACCTCAAACATCATCACTAGGATGAGGGACTGACCACCTCAAACATCATCACCAGGATGAGAGACTGACTACCTTAAACATCATCACCAGGATGAGGGACTGACTACCTCAAACATCATCACCAGGATGAGGGACTGACCACCTCAAACATCATCACCAGGATGAGAGACTGACTACCTTAAACATCATCACCAGGATGAGGGACTGACCACCTCAAACATCATCACCAGGATGAGGGACTGACCACCTCAAACATCATCACCAGGATGAGGGACTGACTACCTCAAACATCATCACCAGGATGAGGGACTGACTACCTCAAACATCATCATCAGGATGAGGGACTGACTACCTTAAACATCATCACCAGGATGAGGGACTGACCACCTCAAACATCATCACCAGGATGAGGGACTGACTACCTCAAACATCATCACCAGGATGAGGGACTGACCACCTCAAACATCATCACCAGGATGAGGGACTGATTACCTCAAACATCATCACCAGGATGAGGGACTGACTACCTCAAACATCATCACCAGGATGAGGGACTGACCACCTCAAACATCATCACCAGGATGAGGGACTGACCATCTCAAACATCATCACCAGGATGAGGGACTGACCACCTCAAACATCATCACCAGGATGAGGGACTGACTACCTCAAACATCATCACCAGGATGAGGGACTGACCACCTCAAACATCATCACCAGGATGAGGGACTGATTACCTCAAACATCATCACCAGGATGAGGGACTGACTACCTCAAACATCATCACCAGGATGAGGGACTGACCACCTCAAACATCATCACCAGGATGAGGGACTGACCATCTCAAACATCATCACCAGGATGAGGGACTGACCACCTCAAACATCATCACCAGGATGAGGGACTGACTACCTCAAACATCATCACCAGGATGAGGGACTGACCACCTCAAACATCATCACCAGGATGAGGGACTGACTACCTCAAACATCATCACCAGGATGAGGGACTGACTACCTCAAACATCATCACCAGGATGAGGGACTGACCACCTCAAACATCATCACCAGGATGAGGGACTGACCATCTCAAACATCATCACCAGGATGAGGGACTGACCACCTCAAACATCATCACCAGGATGACGGACTCACTACCTCAAACATCAACACCAGGATGAGGGACTGACCACCTCAAACATCATCACCAGGATGACGTACTGACTACCTCAAACATCATCACCAGGATGAGGGACTGACCACCTCAAACATCATCACCAGGATGACGGACTGACTACCTCAAACATCATCACTAGGATGAGGGACTGACCACCTCAAACATCATCACCAGGATGAGGGACTGACTACCTCATATCTACACTGTCTCCACGACTCCTGCTGTCACATCTCCTGACTAATAACACCAAGTGCTCATCTCAGAAGTGACAGATGGTAGCAGCTATAAATGGAAGGTATTTAGAGATGGAAGACGGTCTCAGATATTGATGGAGACAGTTTAAAGGTAAAAGCATCTACAGATAACACTGACACTTAACTTACTGCTGCTTGACAACCTCTTGAAGACGGTATTTATAATTTACCTCCCCCCCCCCCCCGCCCTCTCTCTCTCTCTCTGCATCCATCCATATACTTTTTGCCTCTTAATCGAACCCAGGTCCCTTCGGTTAAGAGACTATCTTTCGTTTGGTTAATCTGGCCACCATATTGTAAACGTCTTAACACCCCTCGTTAACTCTTTGTGGCCCCTTCAGTGAACCCTGTCTCGTTGACCATGTTATAAGTGAGGGTAGAGTGTGTTACAGTGAACCCTGTCTCGTTGACCATGTTATTAGTGAGGGTAGAGTGTGTTACAGTGAACCCTGTCTCGTTGACCATGTTATTAGTGAGGGTAGAGTGTGTTACAGTGAACCCTGTCTCGTTGACCATGTTATAAGTGAGGGTAGAGTGTGTTACAGTGAACCCTGTCTCGTTGACCATGTTATTAGTGAGGGTAGAGTGTGTTACAGTGAACCCTGTCTCGTTGACCATGTTATTAGTGAGGGTAGAGTGTGTTACAGTGAACCCTGTCTCGTTGACCATGTTATAAGTGAGGGTAGAGTGTGTTACAGTGAACCCTGTCTCGTTGACCATGTTATAAGTGAGGGTAGAGTGTGTTACAGTGAACCCTGTCTCGTTGACCATGTTATAAGTGAGGGTAGAGTGTGTTACAGTGAACCCTGTCTCGTTGACCATGTTATTAGTGAGGGTAGAGTGTGTTACAGTGAACCCTGTCTCGTTGACCATGTTATAAGTGAGGGTCGAGTGTGTTACAGTGAACCCTGTCTCGTTGACCATGTTATAAGTGAGGGTAGAGTGTTACAGTGAACCCTGTCTCGTTGACCATGTTATTAGTGAGGGTAGTGTGTTACAGTGAACCCTGTCTCGTTGACCATGTTATAAGTGAGGGTAGAGTGTGTTACAGTGAACCCTGTCTCGTTGACCATATTATAAGTGAGGGTCGAGTGTGTTACAGTGAACCCTGTCTCGTTGACCATGTTATAAGTGAGGGTAGAGTGTGTTACAGTGAACCCTGTCTCGTTGACCATGTTATAAGTGAGGATAGAGTGTTACAGTGAACCCTGTCTCGTTGACCATGTTATTAGTGAGGGTAGAGTGTGTTACAGTGAACCCTGTCTCGTTGACTATGTTATAAGTGAGGGTAGAGTGTGTTACAGTGAACCCTGTCTCGTTGACCATGTTATAAGTGAGGGTAGAGTGTGTTACAGTGAACCCTGTCTCGTTGACCATGTTATAAGTGAGGGTCGAGTGTGTTACAGTGAACCCTGTCTCGTTGACCATGTTATAAGTGAGGGTAGAGTGTGTTACAGTGAACCTTGTCTCGTTGACCATGTTATAAGTGAGGGTAGAGTGTGTTACAGTGAACCCTGTCTCGTTGACCATGTTATAAGTGAGGGTAGAGTGTGTTACAGTGAACCCTGTCTCGTTGACCATGTTATAAGTGAGGGTAGAGTGTGTTACAGTGAACCCTGTCTCGTTGACCATGTTATAAGTGAGGGTCGAGTGTGTTACAGTGAACCCTGTCTCGTTGACCATGTTATAAGTGAGGGTAGAGTGTGTTACAGTGAACCTTGTCTCGTTGACCATGTTATAAGTGAGGGTAGAGTGTGTTACAGTGAACCCTGTCTCGTTGACCATGTTATAAGTGAGGGTAGAGTGTGTTACAGTGAACCCTGTCTCGTTGACCATGTTATAAGTGAGGGTAGAGTGTGTTACAGTGAACCCTGTCTCGTTGACCATGTTATAAGTGAGGGTAGAGTGTGTTACAGTGAACCTTGTCTCGTTGACCATGTTATAAGTGAGGGTAGAGTGTGTTACAGTGAACCCTGTCTCGTTGACCATGTTATAAGTGAGGGTCGAGTGTGTTACAGTGAACCCTGTCTCGTTGACCATGTTATAAGTGAGGGTAGAGTGTGTTACAGTGAACCCTGTCTCGTTGACCATGTTATAAGTGAGGGTAGAGTGTGTTACAGTGAACCTTGTCTCGTTGACCATGTTATAAGTGAGGGTAGAGTGTGTTACAGTGAACCCTGTCTCGTTGACCATGTTATAAGTGAGGGTAGAGTGTGTTACAGTGAACCTTGTCTCGTTGACCATGTTATAAGTGAGGGTAGAGTGTGTTACAGTGAACCCTGTCTCGTTGACCATGTTATAAGTGACGTGCTTAGTAAAATATGTTGAATTATTAATATTACTGTTATTATTATTATTATTGTTATTATTATTATTATTATTATTATTTTTATTATTATTATTATTATTATTATTATTATTATTATTATTATTAGTATTAGTATTGCTATCACCATGATAACCCATGCTGTTACCATGATAACACATGTACTCTCACCATGATAACACCCGTGGTATCACAAGGATAACACTCATGCTATCACTATGATAACACCCATGCTACCACCAGGATACCACCCATACTATCACCAGGATAACACCCATGCTATCACCAGGATAACACCCATGCTATCACCAGGATAACACATGCTATCACCATGATAACACCCATGCTATCACCATGATAACACCCATGCTGTCACCATGATAACACCCATGCTATCACAATGATAACCCATGCTGTTACCATGATAACACCCATGCTATCACCATGATAACACCCATGCTATCACCAGGATAACACCCATGCTGTCACCATGGTAACACCCATGCTATCACCAGGATAACACCCATGCTATCACCAGGATAACACCCATGCTATCACCAGGATAACACCCATGCTATCACCAGGATAACACCCATGCTATCACCAGGATAACACCCATGCTATCACCATGATAACCCATGCTATCACCATGATAACACCCATGCTATCACCAGGATAACACCCATGCTGTCACCATGGTAACACCCATGCTATCACCATGATAACCCATGCTATCACCATGATAACCCATGCCATCACCATGATAATACCCATGCTATCACCATGATAATACCCATGCTATCACCATGATAACACCCATGCTATCACCATGATAACCCATGCCATCACCATGATAACACCCATGCTATCACCATGATAATACCCATGCTATCACCATGATAACACCCATGCTATCACCAGGATAACACCCATGCTGTCACCATGGTAACACCCATGCTATCACCATGATAACCCATGCTATCACCATGATAACACCCATGCTATCACCAGGATAACACCCATGCTATCACCATGATAACACCCATGCTATCACCATGATAATACCCATGCTATCACCATGATAACACCCATGCTATCACCAGGATAACACCCATGCTGTCACCATGGTAACACCCATGCTATCACCATGATAACCCATGCTATCACCATGATAACACCCATGCTATCACCATGATAATACCCATGCTATCACCATGATAACACCCATGCTATCACCAGGATAACACCCATGCTGTTACCATGGTAACACCCATGCTATCACCATGATAACCCATGCTATCACCATGATAACACCCATGCTATCACCAGGATAACACCCATGCTATCACCAGGATAACACCCATGCTATCACCAGGATAACACCCATGCTATCACCATGATAACCCATGCTATCACCAGGATAACACCCATGCTGTCACCATGATAATACCCATGCTATCACCATGATAACACCCATGCTATCACCAGGATAGCACCCATGCTATCACCAGGATAACACCCATGCTATCACCAGGATAACACCCATGCTATCACCAGGATAACACGTGCTATCACCATGATAACACCCATACTGTCACCATGATAATACCCATGCTATCACCATGATAACACCCATGCTATCACCATGATAACACCCATGCTATCACCAGGATAACACCCATGCCATCACCATGATAACACCCATGCTATCACCATGATAACCCATGCTATCACCATGATAACACCCATGCTGTCACCATGATAATACCCATGCTATCACCATGATAACACCCATGCTATCACCATGATAACACCCATGCTATCACCATGATAACACCCGTGGCATCACCAGGATAACACCCATGCTATCACCATGATAACACCCATGGTATCACCATGATAACACCCATGCTATCACCATGATAACACCCATGCTATCACCAGGATAACACCCATGCTGTCACCATGATAACACCCATGCTATCACCATGATAACCCATGCTATCACCATGATAATACCCATGCTATCACCATGATAACACCCATGCTATCACCATGATAACACCCGTGGCATCACCATGATAACACCCATGCTGTCACCATGATAATACCCATGCTATCACCATGATAACACCCATGCTATCACCATGATAACACCCATGCTATCACCATGATAACACCCATGCTATCACCATGATAACACCCAGGCTATCACCATGATAACACCCATGCTATCACCATGATAACCCATGCTATCACCATGATAATACCCATGCTATCACCATGATAACACCCATGCTATCACCATGATAACACCCGTGGCATCACCATGATAACACCCATGCTGTCACCATGATAATACCCATGCTATCACCATGATAACACCCATGCTATCACCATGATAACATCCATGCTATCACCAGGATAACACCCATGCTGTCACCATGATAACACCCATGCTATCACCATGATAATCCATGCTATCACCATGATAATACCCATGCTATCACCATGATAACACCCATGCTATCACCATGATAATACCCATGCTATCACCATGATAACACCCATGCTATCACCATGATAACACCCATGCTGTCACCATGATAACACCCATGCTATCACCATGATAACACCCATGCTATCACCATGATAACCCATGCTATCACCATGATAACACCCATGCTGTCACCATGATAACACCCGTGGCATCACCAGGATAACATCTGTGGATGACCAAGTGTTTCTTACGAGAAATTTACATATATTTTTAATAGAGTGACCAGCCTCGCCTCGTTGTGCCCAGCTGTGCTCCCTAATATCGTAAAATGATAGGCTATCGTAAAGTGAAAGGCTATCGTAAAATGATAGGCTATCGTGGAACCTTAATATTGCAGAGTGATAGACTATCCTGCAACCTTAATATGTATCCAAAGTGAGAGGCTATTGTGCAACCATAATATTGCAGTGATAGGCTATCTTGCAACCATAATATTGCAGTGATAGGCTATCTTGCAACCATAATATTGCAGTGATAGGCTATCTTGCAACCACAATATTGCAGTGATAGGCTATCTTGCAACCACAATATTGCAGTGATAGGCTATCTTGCAACCACAATATTGCAGTGATAGGCTATCTTGCAACCATAATATTGTAAAGGAGTTGAACCTCTTCTCTCCTTATATGTTTTTATATAAGACTGAAGTGTTTTCGTATAAGACTGAAGTATTTTCGTATAAGACTGAAGAGTTTTCGTATAAGACTGAAGTATTTTCGTATAAGGCTGAAGAGTTTTCGTATAAGACTGAAGTATTTTCGTATAAGACTGAAGAGTTTTCGTATAAGACTGAAGTATTTTCGTATAAGACTGAAGTATTTTCGTATAAGACTGAAGTATTTTCGTATAAGACTGAAGAGTTTTCGTATAAGACTGAAGAGTTTTCGTATAAGACTGAAGTATTTTCGTATAAGACTGAAGTATTTTCGTATAAGACTGAAGTATTTTCGTATAAGACTGAAGAGTTTTCGTATAAGACTGAAGTATTTTCGTATAAGACTGAAGAGTTTTCGTATAAGACTGAAGTATTTTCGTATAAGACTGAAGTATTTTCGTATAAGACTGAAGTATTTTCGTATAAGACTGAAGTATTTTCGTATAAGACTGAAGAGTTTTCGTATAAGACTGAAGTATTTTCGTATAAGACTGAAGTATTTTCGTATAAGACTGAAGTATTTTCGTATAAGACTGAAGAGTTTTCGTATAAGACTGAAGTATTTTCGTATAAGACTGAAGAGTTTTCGTATAAGACTGAAGAGTTTTCGTATAAGACTGAAGAGTTTTCGTATAAGACTGAAGAGTTTTCGTATAAGACTGTGTTAAAGGGGTGAGGAATATTAATGGCCACACCTGCTGACTTAACTACTGAACCGGTTCCTGGCATCGTTAAGTACCGTCTAATCACCTAATCACCGTGCAGAGCCAGTGGTTCCTCTCGTCAGCCCTGGTGGGGTTTTAATGCTAGTACCCCTCAAGGAAGGTTCCTTGATGTTGGTGAGGGGCTCTTGATTTAGGGAATTGGATCTGTGCTCCAGTTCCCCGAATTAAGCCTGAATGCCTTCCACATCCCCCCCCCCCCGCAGGCGCTGTATAATCCTCCAGGTTTAGCGCTTCCCCCTTGATTATAATAATAATTTAATGCTAGTGAGGGGCTCTTGATCACAGGTGTTAGAGGTACCCTTCTGACTTGCATTAAAGCTGATTGCCTCCCATTCCCCTGCGAGTTTAGTGTTTTCTCGAGAATATACTTCTACTGTTACTAATAATGATACTAATAATTATAATGGGAATAATAATAATATTACTAAAAGGGAAGGGGGAGAATGGCTCCCAGTCCTTGGACCAAGCGCCCTTTGCCGGCGGCATCAAGGCATCCCGTGACTGGAACCAATCAAACACTCACAAATTCGAAACAACAGTTTGACGATGTTTCGCTCGGTCACAGGCTGTCATCACAGCCCCGCCACCACAATGTTTCGCTCGGTCACAGGCTGTCACCACAGCCCCGCCACCACAGTGTTTCGGTCACGGACCATCACCACAGCCCCACAACAATAAATAACAAAAAGGCACAATACCAAGTCGGACCGAAACGTCGTCGTAAGCTTCTCTCTTTTATGTGCGGGTTATTTGTGTATCCCGCCACAATGTTTCGCTTGGCCACGGACCATCATCACAGCCCCGCCACAATGTTTCGCTTGGCCACGGACCATCATCACAGCCCCGCCACAATGTTTCGCTCGGCCATGGACCATCATCACAGCCCCGCCACAATGTTTCGCTTGGCCACGGACCATCATCACAGCCCCGCCACAATGTTTCGCTTGGCCACGGACCATCATCACAGCCCCGCCATGACAATGTTTCGCTCGGTCATGGACCGTCATCACAGCCCCGCCATGACAATGTTTCGCTCGGTCATGGACCGTCACCACAGCCCCGCCATGACAATGTTTCGCTCGGTCATGGACCGTCACCACAGCCCTGCCATGACAATGTTTCGCTCGGTCATGGACCGTCACCACAGCCCCGCCATGACAATGTTTCGCTCGGTCATGGACCGTCACCACAGCCCCGCCATGACAATGTTTCGCTCGGTCATGGACCGTCACCACAGCCCCGCCATGACAATGTTTCGCTCGGTCATGGACCGTCACCACAGCCCTGCCATGACAATGTTTCGCTCGGTCATGGACCGTCACCACAGCCCTGCCATGACAATGTTTCGCTCGGTCATGGACCGTCACCACAGCCCCGCCATGACAATGTTTCGCTCGGTCATGGACCGTCACCACAGCCCTGCCATGACAATGTTTCGCTCGGTCATGGACCGTCACCACAGCCCCGCCATGACAATGTTTCGCTCGGTCATGGACCGTCACCACAGCCCCGCCATGACAATGTTTCGCTCGGTCATGGACCGTCACCACAGCCCTGCCATGACAATGTTTCGCTCGGTCATGGACCGTCACCACAGCCCCGCCATGACAATGTTTCGCTCGGTCATGGACCGTCACCACAGCCCCGCCATGACAATGTTTCGCTCGGTCATGGACCGTCACCACAGCCCCGCCATGACAATGTTTCGCTCGGTCATGGACCGTCACCACAGCCCCGCCATGACAATGTTTCGCTCGGTCATGGACCGTCACCACAGCCCCGCCATGACAATGTTTCGCTCGGTCATGGACCGTCACCACAGCCCCGCCATGACAATGTTTCGCTCGGTCATGGACCGTCACCACAGCCCTGCCATGACAATGTTTCGCTCGGTCATGGACCGTCACCACAGCCCTGCCAGAGAATTGCTAATCTCTGTTAAACTGATTGTAAGAGAATTAGCTACGTTCGTAGTATACTGCGGCTACTCTGTCAGTGTTAATCTGTATGGTTATGTGAAGCGCTAAACCTATGTGGGCGACGTTATACACACACACACACACACGCACGCACACACACACACACACACACACACACACACACACACACACACACACACACACACACACACACACACACACACACACACACACACATATATATATATGTCGTGCCGAATATGTAAAACTGGTCAATTAGCAAGAACTCATTTAAAATTAAGTCCTTTCTAAAATTTTCTCTTATACGTTTAAAGATATATTTTTTCATTAATGTTAATGTAAAAAAAATTAATTTTGCTCCAAAAGACTCTTAGAAAACTTACCTAACCTTATTATAACAAGAACAATTTATTTTAGCCTAACACAACTAAATATATTTTAAATACGTTTACAATAATTTAGTACTAAACAAAAACACAATCAAATATATTTTTTTCGTTAGGTTCAGAATGATTTTGGCGAAATTATTGCATACACAAATTTTCACTTGTCCTATATGGCAAGATGAGCGTTGCTATTTAAGCCAAGATCGCAAGTTCTGCCTATTCGGCACGACATATATATATATACATATATATATATATATATATATATATATATATATATATATATATATATATATATATATATATATATATATATATATATATATATATATATATATATATATATATATATATATATATATATATATATATATATGCAATAAGATCACAGTAAACAGGTGATTTCAAAATATGTAAAACAACCACTCTGAAAGAATAGAGAAATTCCAAGCGCTTTCGTGACTACTCACATTATCAAGGAACTATCTAGGTCCTTGATAATGTGAGTAGTCACGAAAGCGCTTGGAATTTCTCTATTCTTTCAGAGTGGTTGTTTTGCATATATATATATATATATATATATATATATATATATATATATATATATATATATATATATATATATATATATATATATATATATGTAGGGAGTGAGTCAGGCGGAAGTATCAGGAGTAATGGTATCAACATGTCAATTTAAGAGGAAACCTTTGTAGTATAATAATCAGGAGGGTGATGGAGGTAATCTGGAAGCCTCTCACCTGCCTTGTTTACCATATTTTTGCTTGTTTGCTATATTCTTGATTGTTTACCTTATTCTTGGTAGTTTATCTTATTCTTGGTTGTGTACCTTCCCTCCCGTCTTGTGTACGTCACTTTGTACGTGTACCAGAGGTGACCTGGCAGGTCGTGATCCAAGAAGATAGAGTTACCCTCTTCATCACCACGTCTAACTTGATTATCCCTACGATTTTAGCGCTTCCCCGTGAATGTATTAACAAGAATAATAACGGACTCAGCTTCATAATTAGGATCACACACACACACACACACACACACACACACACACACACACACACACACACACACACACACACACACACACACACACACACACACACACACACACATACACACACACACACAACATGGCTTCCATAAAATTCTATATTAATCAGTCTCTGTGTTTGGCCTTTTTTTTCTTTTTCTCGTTTTTTTAGGTAATTTGAGTTGATGGTGACTGCTTGTGCTGTGACTGTGGTTGTGGTGGTGGTGGTGTGTAGTGGTGATGGTGGTGGTTGTGTGTGGTGGTGTGTGGTGATGGTGGTAGTGGTTGTGGTGGTGGTGTATGGTGGTGGTGTGTGGTACTCACCTATTTGTGGTTGCAGGGGTCGAGTCACAGCTCCTGGCCCCGCCTCTTCGCTGATTGCTTCTAGGTCCTCTCTCTCCCTGCCCCATGAGCTCTATCATACCTCGTCTTAAAACTATGTATGGTTCCTGCCTCCACTACATCACTTTCTAGGCTATTCCATGGCCTGACTACTCTATGACTGAAGAAATACTTCCTAACATCCCTTTGATTCATCTGAGTCTTCAACTTCCAATTGTGACCTCTTGTGTCTGTGTCCCATCTCTGGAACATCCCGTCTTTGTCCACCTCGTCTATTCCGCGCAGTATTTTATATGTCGTTATCATGTCTCCCCTGACCCTCCTGTCCTCCAGTGTCGTCAGGCCGATTTCCCTCAACCTTTCTTCATAGGACAATCCCAGTAGCTCTGGGACTAGTCTTGTTGCAAACCTTTGCACTTTCTCTAATTTCTTGACGTGCTTGACTAGGTGTGGATTCCAAACTGGTGCTGCATACTCCAGTATGGGCCTGACGTAGATGGTATACAGAGTCTTAAACGAATCCTTACTGAGGTATCGGAACGCTATCCGTAGGTTTGCCAGGCGCCCGTATGCTGCAGCAGTTATCTGATTGATGTGCGCCTCAGGAGATATGCTCGGTGTTATACTCACCCCCAGATCTTTTTCCTTGAGTGAGGTTTGCAGTCTTTGGCCATCTAAACTATATTGTGTCTGCGGTCTTCTTTGCCCTTCCCCAATCTTTATGACTTTGCATTTGGCAGGGTTAAATTCAAGGAGCCAGTTGCTGGACCAGGCTTGTAGCCTGTCCAGGTCTCTTTGTAGTCCTGCCTGATCCTCGTCCGATTTGATTCTTCTCATTAACTTCACATCATCTGCAAACAAGGACACTTCTGAGTCTATCCCTTCCGTTATGTCGTTCACATATACCAAGAACAGCACAGGTCCTAGGACTGACCCCTGTGGAACCCCGCTTGTCACAGGCGCCCACTCTGACACCTCGTCGCGTACCATGACTCGTTGTTGCCTCCCTGTCAGATATTCTCTGATCCATTGCAGTGCCTTTCCTGTTGTGTGCCTGGTCCTCTAGCTTTTGCAGTAACCTCTTGTGAGGAACTGTGTCGAAGGCCTTCTTGCAGTCCAAAAATATGCAGTCGATCCACCCCTCTCTCTCTTGTCTTACTTCTGTCACCTTGTCATAAAACTCTAGTAGGTTTGTGACACAGGATTTTCCTTCCCTGAAACCGTGCTGGTTGTCAATTATACACTTGTTTCTTTCCAGGTGCCCCACCACTCTCCTCCTGATGATCTTCTCCATGACCTTGCATACTATACACGTTAGTGATACAGGTCTGTAGTTTAGTTCCTCATGTCTGTCTCCCTTTTTAAAAATTGGGACTACATTTGCCATTTTCCATACCTCAGGGAGTTGCCCAGTTTCAAATGATGTGTTGAAGATCTTTGTTAATGGCTCACACAATATTTCTGCTCCCTCTTTAAGGACCCATGGAGAGATGTTGTTTGGTCCCACCGCCTTTGAGGTGTCAAGTTCGCATAGCAGCTTCTTCACCTCCTCCTTGGTTATATGTACCTCATCCAGCACTTGCTGGTGTGCCCCCCTGTTCTGATTTCTTGGAGTCCTACTGGTTTCCATTGTAAATACCTCTTTAAAACTTGTGTTGAGCTCCTGACAAACCTCTCGGTCGTTTCTTGTGAATTCCCCATCACCCTTCCTCAGTCTGATTACCTGGTCCTTGACTGTTGTTTTCCTCCTGATGTGGCTGTGCAACAGCTTCGGGTCAGTCTTTACTTTTGATGCTATGTCATTTTCATATTGTCTCTGAGCCTCCCTTCTTATCTGTGCATATTCGTTTCTGGCTCTTCGGCTGATTTCTTTATTTTCCTGAGTTCTCTGTCTTCTGTACCTTTTCCATTCTCTAGTACACCTAGTTTTTGCCTCCCTACACCTTTGGGTGAACCAAGAACTCGTTCTGTTCTTCCCATTATTTCTGTTTCCCTTGGGAACAAACCTCTCCTCTGCCTCCTTGCATTTTGTTGCTACATAGTCCATCATTTCTTGTACTGGTTTTCCTGTCAGTTCCCTCTCCCACTGAATGTCTTGAAGGAAGTTCCTCATGCCTGAGTAGTTCCCCCTTTTGTAGTTTGTTTTTCCAGCCTATTCATGCTACTCTCTCTACTTGGAGCTCAACTATGTAGTCGAAGCACAGAACCACATGATCACTAGCTCCCAGGGGCCTTTCATACATGATACCCTCGATGTCCGAACTACTCATGGTGAATACAAGGTCCAACCTTGCTGGTTCATCCTCTCCTCTCTCTCTGGTAGTGTCTCTAACATGTTGATGCATGAGGTTTTCCAGTACCACATCCATCATCTTGGCTCTCCATGTTTCGGGACCCCCATGGGGCTCCAGGTTTTCCCAGTCAATCTTCTTGTGATTGAAATCACCCATAACTAGTAACTGGTGATGGTGATGGTGTGTGGTGATGGTGGTGGTGTGTGGTGATGGTGGTGGTGGTTGTGGTGTGTGGTGGTGGTGTATGGTGGTGGTGTGTGGTGATGGTGATGGTGTGTGGTGATGGTGATGGTGTATGGTGGTGTGTGGTGATGGCGGTGGTGGTTGTGGTGGTGTGTGGTGGTGGTGTATGGTGGTGATGTGTGGTGATGGTGGTGGTGTGTGGTGATGGTGGTGGTGTGTGGTGATGGTGATGGTGTGTGGTGATGGTGATATGTATAAATCAAACACACGTGGGAACTCCCCGGCTTAAATAATGCAATACACAGGAAAAGAATGATAAACGTGAAGATAGAGTGTGAGGTAGTGTGATATAGTAGTAGTGGTGATAATGTGTGATGACGAGGTAGTGATCAGGTGGCGATGTTAGCCAGCTGGGAGGTGGTGGTCAGGTCAGGCTAGCAGCTGGTTCAACAACAGCTGGTGTGTGTGTGTTGTTGTGTTGATATCACATGATAGAAGACACGACCAGCGTTGTTACTGCGGCTCTTCAATACCAGGATAGTGTACCATCATAGTTTCTAGCTGTGGTGGGCAGGTTCAGGGTACCAAAGTGAGATTACAACGTGTTTCCTTAAGACATCTGCTGTCCATCTTCACCTACCAGTAAACTAGGTATCTGGGTGTTAGTCGACTGGTCTGGGTCGCATCCGGGTACAAAATTTACCTAACTTGCAGGAAATGATCTCCATAACAAGGGACTTTCTATATAGTAATATATCATTGATGTCAGCTATGGTCTGTATAAGTTGCATCATGTACTTGTAGAAATAAAGATTAATTATTATTATTATTATTATTATTATATCCATATTTGCTGCCCATTGGGATTTAAAACAAATTCATTTGGAATATTCTTAGATTATTCGATTATCTTTGTGTCTGAGATGATTTGAAGTTTCTCTCCTGGGTATAAAATTCTTTTCTTTCTTCTACTACTCTCATTTAGGTCTCTTCTTAAGTATTAAATTCTCTTCTCTTTTCTAGTACTCTCATCTAGATCTCTTCCTTAATGAGTCTGGTTTGTTCCTCACATGCTATTTTTTTTTCAATGTTTTTTTCTGCCATATTATAATGATAATTCAGTGGTGTGTGGTGCCTAGCGTCCTGGGATGTTTTGTATTGTGTTACTTGTGTTAGAGACGCATAGGGTGAATATTAAGTATAGTCTCGCTGGTTCAGCCTCTCCCTTCTCTCTCTCTCTCTCTCTCTCTCTCTCTCTCTCTCTCTCTCTCTCTCTCTCTTTCTCTCTCTCTCTCTCTCTCTCTCTCTCTCTCTCTCTCTCTCTCTCTCTCTCTCTCTCTCTCTCTCTCTCTCTCTCTCTCTCTCTCTCTCTCTCTCTCTCTCTCTCTCTCTCTCTCTCTCTCTCTCTCTCTCTCTCTCTCTCTCTCTCTCTCTCTCTCTCTCTCTCTCTCTCTCGTCCATATTATGTTCATGCGTGAAGTTTTACATGTGTGTGTGTGTACTCACCTAATTGTGGTTGCAGGGGTCGATACTCAGCTCCTGGTCCCGTCTCTTCACTTATCACTACTAGGTCCTCTCTCTACTTCCTGAGCTTTGTCATACCTTGTCTTAAAGCTGTGTATGGTTCCTGCCTCTACTACCTGACTTGGTAGACTATTCCACTTTCTAACGACTCTATGACTGAAGAAATACTTCCTAACATCCCTTTGACTCATCTGAGTCTTCAACTTCCAATTGTGACCCCTTGTTTCTGTGTCCCATCTCTGAAATATCCTGTCTCTGTCCACCTTATCTATTCCACGCAGTATTTTGTATGTTGTTATAATGTCTCCCCTGACCCTCCTGTCCTCTAGTGTCGTCAGGCCGATTTCCCTCAACCTTTCTTCGTGGAACATTTCCCTGAGCTCCGGAACTAGCCTTGTTGCAAACCTTTGCACTTTCTTTGTGTATGTGTGTACGTGTGTATTCACCTAATTGTGGTTGCAGGGGTCGAGTCATAGCTCTTGGCTCCGCCTCTTCACAAGTCGCTACTATGATAAAGTTCCATGAGCTTTATCATACCTCTTCTTAAAGCTATGTATGGATCCTGCCGCTTTGTGTGCGTGTACTCACCTAATCGTGATTGGAGGAGTCGATTCACAGCCCGTGTGTGTGTCAGAATAAAGGCGTGTCTTGACACTTTATACGCCAGAACATTAGCTGGGATGAGAGCCGTGTGTGAATTTAGTTATGGAGTGACGAAGGGTTTAATAAGTTAGCGAGTAATGTGTGTGTGGAACATTAGATAAGAGGCCACAGGCATATATTATACTGCTATCTTGCTTAGTTCCATTGTCTTGGTCTCTCTCTCTCTCACTCTCTCTCTCTCTCTCTCTCTCTCTCTCTCTCTCTCTCTCTCTCTCTCTCTCTCTCTCTCTCTCTCTCTCTCTCTCTCTCTCTCTGTCTCTGTCATTATTATTATTATTATTATTATTATTATTATTATTATTATTATTATTAATATTGGTAATACAGTAGTACCGTTAGTAGTAGTGGTAGTTACTCAGTGTTGCTCAGTGTTACTCAGTGTTGCTCAGTGTTGCTCAGTGTTACTCAGTGTTGCTCAGTGTTACTCAGTGTTACTCAGTGTTGCTCAGTGTTGCTCAGTGTTGCTCAGTGTTGCTCAGTGTTACTCAGTGTTGCTCAGTGTCACTCAGTGTTGCTCAGTGTTACTCAGTGTTACTCAGTGTTGCTCAGTGTTACTCAGTGTTACTCAGTGTTACTCAGTGTTGCTCAGTGTTACTCAGTGTTGCTCAGTGTTGCTCAGTGTTACTCAGTGTTGCTCAGTGTCACTCAGTGTTGCTCAGTGTTACTCAGTGTTGCTCAGTGTTGCTCAGTGTTACTCAGTGTTGCTCAGTGTCACTCAGTGTTGCTCAGTGTCACTCAGTGTTGCTCAGTGTTACTCAGTGTTGCTCAGTGTTACTCAGTGTTGCTCAGTGTTGCTCAGTGTCACTCAGTGTTGCTCAGTGTTACTCAGTGTCACTCAGTGTTACTCAGTGTTGCTCAGTGTCACTCAATGTTGCTCAGTGTTGCTCAGTGTCACTCAGTGTTGCTCAGTGTCACTCAGTGTTCCTCAGTGTTACTCAGTGTTGCTCAGTGTCAGTGTTGCTCAGTGTCACTCAGTGTTGCTCAGTGTTGCTCAGTGTCACTCAGTGTTGCTCAGTGTCACTCAGTGTTGCTCAGTGTCACTCAGTGTTGCTCAGTGTCACTCAGTGTTGCTCAGTGTTACTCAGTGTTGCTCAGTGTTGCTCAGTGTTACTCAGTGTTGCTCAGTGTTGCTCAGTGTTACTCAGTGTTGCTCAGTGTTACTCAGTGTTACTCAGTGTTGCTCAGTGTTGCTCAGTGTTGCTCAGTGTTGCTCAGTGTTACTCAGTGTTGCTCAGTGTCACTCAGTGTTGCTCAGTGTTACTCAGTGTTACTCAGTGTTGCTCAGTGTTACTCAGTGTTACTCAGTGTTACTCAGTGTTGCTCAGTGTTACTCAGTGTTGCTCAGTGTTGCTCAGTGTTACTCAGTGTTGCTCAGTGTCACTCAGTGTTGCTCAGTGTTACTCAGTGTTGCTCAGTGTTGCTCAGTGTTACTCAGTGTTGCTCAGTGTCACTCAGTGTTGCTCAGTGTCACTCAGTGTTACTCAGTGTTGCTCAGTGTTACTCAGTGTTGCTCAGTGTTGCTCAGTGTCACTCAGTGTTGCTCAGTGTTACTCAGTGTCACTCAGTGTTACTCAGTGTTGCTCAGTGTCACTCAGTGTTGCTCAGTGTTGCTCAGTGTCACTCAGTGTTGCTCAGTGTCACTCAGTGTTCCTCAGTGTTACTCAGTGTTGCTCAGTGTCACTCAGTGTTGCTCAGTGTTACTCAGTGTTGCTCAGTGTCACTCAGTGTTGCTCAGTGTTGCTCAGTGTCACTCAGTGTTGCTCAGTGTTACTCAGTGTTGCTCAGTGTCACTCAGTGTTGCTCAGTGTTACTCAGTGTTGCTCAGTGTTACTCAGTGTTGCTCAGTGTTGCTCAGTGTCACTCAGTGTTGCTCAGTGTTTCTCAGTGTCACTCAGTGTTACTCAGTGTCACTCAGTGTTGCTCAGTGTTGCTCAATGTTGCTCAGTGTCACTCAGTGTTGCTCAGTGTTACTCAGTGTTGCTCAGTGTTACTCATTGTTGCTCAGTGTTACTCAGTGTTGCTCAGTGTTGCTCAGTGTTACTCAGTGTTGCTCAGTGTTACTCAGTGTTGCTCAGTGTTACTCAGTGTTGCTCAGTGTTACTCAGTGTTGCTCAGTGTTGCTCAGTGTCACTCAGTGTTTCTCAGTGTCACTCAGTGTTACTCAGTGTCACTCAGTGTTGCTCAGTGTTGCTCAGTGTCACTCAGTGTTGCTCAGTGTTGCTCAGTGTTACTCAGTGTTGCTCAGTGTTACTCAGTGTTGCTCAGTGTTACTCAGTGTTGCTCAGTGTTGCTCAGTGTTACTCAGTGTTGCTCAGTGTTGCTCAGTGTTACTCAGTGTTGCTCAGTGTTACTCAGTGTTGCTCAGTGTTACTCAGTGTTGCTCAGTGTTACTCAGTGTTGCTCAGTGTTGCTCAGTGTTACTCAGTGTTGCTCAGTGTTACTCAGTGTTGCTCAGTGTTACTCAGTGTTGCTCAGTGTTGCTCAGTGTTGCTCAGTGTTGCTCAGTGTTGCTCAGTGTCACTCAGTGTTACTCAGTGTTGCTCAGTGTTACTCAGTGTTACTCAGTGTTGCTCAGTGTTGCTCAGTGTCACTCAGTGTTGCTCAGTGTTGCTCAGTGTTACTCAGTGTTGCTCAGTGTTGCTCAGTGTTACTCAGTGTTGCTCAGTGTTGCTCAGTGTTACTCAGTGTTGCTCAGTGTTGCTCAGTGTTGCTCAGTGTTACTCAGTGTTGCTCAGTGTTGCTCAGTGTTGCTCAGTGTTACTCAGTGTTGCTCAGTGTTACTCAGTGTTGCTCAGTGTTACTCAGTGTTGCTCAGTGTCACTCAGTGTTGCTCAGTGTTACTCAGTGTTGCTCAGTGTTGCTCAGTGTTACTCAGTGTTGCTCAGTGTTGCTCAGTGTCACTCAGTGTTGCTCAGTGTCACTCAGTGTTGCTCAGTGTCACTCAGTGTCACTCAGTGTTGCTCAGTGTTACTCAGTGTTGCTCAGTGTTGCTCAGTGTTACTCAGTGTTGCTCAGTGTTGCTCAGTGTCACTCAGTGTTGCTCAGTGTCACTCAGTGTTGCTCAGTGTTACTCAGTGTTGCTCAGTGTTACTCAGTGTTGCTCAGTGTTGCTCAGTGTCACTCAGTGTTGCTCAGTGTTACTCAGTGTCACTCAGTGTTACTCAGTGTTTCTCATTGTCACTCAGTGTTGCTCAGTGTTGCTCAGTGTCACTCAGTGTTGCTCAGTGTCACTCAGTGTTGCTCAGTGTCACTCAGTGTTGCTCAGTGTTACTCAGTGTTGCTCAGTGTCACTCAGTGTTGCTCAGTGTTGCTCAGTGTCACTCAGTGTTGCTCAGTGTTACTCAGTGTTGCTCAGTGTCACTCAGTGTTGCTCAGTGTTACTCAGTGTTGCTCAGTGTTACTCAGTGTTGCTCTGTTGCTCAGTGTCACTCAGTGTTGCTCAGTGTTACTCAGTGTCACTCAGTGTTACTCAGTGTCACTCAGTGTTGCTCAGTGTTGCTCAGTGTTACTCAGTGTTGCTCAGTGTTGCTCAGTTACTCAGTGTTGCTCAGTGTTACTCAGTGTTGCTCAGTGTTGCTCAGTGTTACTCAGTGTTGCTCAGTGTTACTCAGTGTTGCTCAGTGTTACTCAGTGTTGCTCAGTGTTACTCAGTGTTGCTCAGTGTTACTCATTGTTACTCAGTGTTGCTCAGTGTTACTCAGTGTTGCTCAGTGTTACTCAGTGTTGCTCAGTGTTACTCAGTGTTGCTCAGTGTTACTCAGTGTTGCTCAGTGTTACTCAGTGTTGCTCAGTGTTACTCAGTGTTACTCAGTGTTGCTCAGTGTTACTCAGTGTTGCTCAGTGTTGCTCAGTGTTACTCAGTGTTGCTCAGTGTTACTCAGTGTTGCTCAGTGTTACTCAGTGTTGCTCAGTGTTACTTAGTGTTGCTCAGTGTTGCTCAGTGTTACTCAGTGTTGCTCAGTGTTACTCAGTGTTGCTCAGTGTTACTCAGTGTTGCTCAGTGTTGCTCAGTGTTACTCAGTGTTACTCAGTGTTGCTCAGTGTTGCTCAGTGTTACTCAGTGTTGCTCAGTGTCACTCAGTGTTACTCAGTGTTGCTCAGTGTTACTCAGTGTTACTCAGTGTTGCTCAGTGTTGCTCAGTGTCACTCAGTGTTGCTCAGTGTTGCTCATTGTTACTCAGTGTTGCTCAGTGTTGCTCAGTGTTACTCAGTGTTGCTCAGTGTTGCTCAGTGTTACTCAGTGTTGCTCAGTGTTGCTCAGTGTTGCTCAGTGTTACTCAGTGTTGCTCAGTGTTACTCAGTGTTGCTCAGTGTTGCTCAGTGTTGCTCAGTGTTACTCAGTGTTGCTCAGTGTCACTCAGTGTTGCTCAGTGTTACTCAGTGTTGCTCAGTGTTGCTCAGTGTTACTCAGTGTTGCTCAGTGTTGCTCAGTGTTACTCAGTGTTGCTCAGTGTTACTCAGTGTTGCTCAGTGTTACTCAGTGTTGCTCAGTGTTACTCAGTGTTGCTCAGTGTTGCTCAGTGTTACTCAGTGTTGCTCAGTGTTACTCAGTGTTGCTCAGTGTTACTCAGTGTTGCTCAGTGTTACTCAGTGTTGCTCAGTGTTGCTCAGTGTTACTCAGTGTTGCTCAGTGTTGCTCTGTGTTACTCAGTGTTGCTCAGTGTTGCTCAGTGTTGCTCAGTGTTGCTCAGTGTTACTCAGTGTTGCTCAGTGTTGCTCAGTGTTACTCAGTGTTGCTCAGTGTTGCTCAGTGTTACTCAGTGTTGCTCAGTGTTGCTCAGTGTTACTCAGTGTTGCTCACTGTTACTCAGTGTTGCTCAGTGTTGCTCAGTGTTACTCAGTGTTGCTCAGTGTTGCTCAGTGTTACTCAGTGTTGCTCAGTGTTACTCAGTGTTGCTCAGTGTTGCTCAGTGTTACTCAGTGTTGCTCAGTGTTACTCAGTGTTGCTCAGTGTTGCTCAGTGTTACTCAGTGTTACTCAGTGTTGCTCAGTGTTGCTCAGTGTTACTCAGTGTTGCTCAGTGTCACTCAGTGTTACTCAGTGTTGCTCAGTGTTACTCAGTGTTACTCAGTGTTGCTCAGTGTTGCTCAGTGTCACTCAGTGTTGCTCAGTGTTGCTCAGTGTTACTCAGTGTTGCTCAGTGTTGCTCAGTGTTACTCAGTGTTGCTCAGTGTTGCTCAGTGTCACTCAGTGTTGCTCAGTGTTACTCAGTGTTGCTCAGTGTCACTCAGTGTTGCTCAGTGTTACTCAGTGTTGCTCAGTGTTGCTCAGTGTTACTCAGTGTTGCTCAGTGTTGCTCAGTGTCACTCAGTGTTGCTCAGTGTCACTCAGTGTTGCTCAGTGTCACTCAGTGTTGCTCAGTGTCACTCAGTGTTGCTCAGTGTTACTCAGTGTTGCTCAGTGTTGCTCAGTGTTACTCAGTGTTGCTCAGTGTTGCTCAGTGTCACTCAGTGTTGCTCAGTGTTACTCAGTGTTGCTCAGTGTTACTCAGTGTTGCTCAGTGTTGCTCAGTGTCGCTCAGTGTTGCTCAGTGTTACTCAGTGTCACTCAGTGTTACTCAGTGTTTCTCATTGTCACTCAGTGTTGCTCAGTGTCACTCAGTGTTGCTCAGTGTCACTCAGTGTTGCTCAGTGTCACTCAGTGTTGCTCAGTGTTACTCAGTGTTGCTCAGTGTCACTCAGTGTTGCTCAGTGTTGCTCAGTGTCACTCAGTGTTGCTCAGTGTTACTCAGTGTTGCTCAGTGTCACTCAGTGTTGCTCAGTGTTACTCAGTGTTGCTCAGTGTTACTCAGTGTTGCTCTGTTGCTCAGTGTCACTCAGTGTTGCTCAGTGTTACTCAGTGTCACTCAGTGTTACTCAGTGTCACTCAGTGTTGCTCAGTGTTGCTCAGTGTTACTCAGTGTTGCTCAGTGTTGCTCAGTGTTACTCAGTGTTGCTCAGTGTTACTCAGTGTTGCTCAGTGTTACTCAGTGTTGCTCAGTGTTACTCAGTGTTGCTCAGTGTTACTCAGTGTTGCTCAGTGTTACTCATTGTTACTCAGTGTTGCTCAGTGTTACTCAGTGTTGCTCAGTGTTACTCAGTGTTGCTCAGTGTTACTCAGTGTTGCTCAGTGTTACTCAGTGTTGCTCAGTGTTGCTCAGTGTTGCTCAGTGTTGCTCAGTGTTACTCAGTGTTGCTCAGTGTTACTCAGTGTTGCTCAGTGTTACTCAGAGTTGCTCAGTGTTACTTAGTGTTGCTCAGTGTTGCTCAGTGTTACTCAGTGTTGCTCAGTGTTACTCAGTGTTGCTCAGTGTTACTCAGTGTTGCTCAGTGTTACTCAGTGTTGCTCAGTGTTGCTCAGTGTTGCTCAGTGTTACTCAGTGTTGCTCAGTGTCACTCAGTGTTACTCAGTGTTGCTCAGTGTTACTCAGTGTTACTCAGTGTTGCTCAGTGTTGCTCAGTGTCACTCAGTGTTGCTCAGTGTTGCTCATTGTTACTCAGTGTTGCTCAGTGTTGCTCAGTGTCACTCAGTGTTGCTCAGTGTTACTCAGTGTTGCTCAGTGTTGCTCAGTGTTACTCAGTGTTGCTCAGTGTTACTCAGTGTTGCTCAGTGTTGCTCAGTGTTGCTCAGTGTTACTCAGTGTTGCTCAGTGTTGCTCAGTGTTACTCAGTGTTGCTCAGTGTTGCTCAGTGTTACTCAGTGTTGCTCAGTGTTGCTCAGTGTTGCTCAGTGTTGCTCAGTGTTACTCAGTGTTGCTCAGTGTTGCTCAGTGTTGCTCAGTGTTACTCAGTGTTGCTCAGTGTTGCTCAGTGTTGCTCAGTGTTACTCAGTGTTGCTCAGTGTTACTCAGTGTTGCTCAGTGTTGCTCAGTGTTGCTCAGTGTTGCTCAGTGTTGCTCAGTGTTACTCAGTGTTGCTCAGTGTTACTCAGTGTTGCTCAGTGTTGCTCAGTGTTACTCAGTGTTGCTCAGTGTTACTCAGTGTTACTCAGTGTTGCTCAGTGTTGCTCAGTGTTACTCAGTGTTACTCAGTGTTGCTCATTGTTGCTCAGTGTTACTCAGTGTTGCTCAGTGTTGCTCAGTGTTGCTCAGTGTTGCTCAGTGTTACTCAGTGTTGCTCAGTGTTACTCAGTGTTGCTCAGTGTTACTCAGTGTTGCTCAGTGTTGCTCAGTGTTACTCAGTGTTACTCAGTGTTGCTCAGTGTTGCTCAGTGTTGCTCAGTGTTGCTCAGTGTTACTCAGTGTTGCTCAGTGTTGCTCAGTGTTGCTCAGTGTTGCTCAGTGTTGCTCAGTGTTGCTCAGTGTTGCTCAGTGTTGCTCAGTGTTACTCAGTGTTGCTCAGTGTTGCTCAGTGTTACTCAGTGTTACTCAGTGTTACTCAGTGTTACTCAGTGTTACTCAGTGTTGCTCAGTGTTACTCAGTGTTGCTCAGTGTTACTCAGTGTTGCTCAG